>NC_036869.1:23169218-23171583 GCF_002910315.2 Salvelinus sp. IW2-2015 | reverse complement strand
CCAATACATTGACTTTGTTGTCCTTAAGCCATTTTGCCACAACTTTGGAAGTATGCTTGGGGTCATTGTCCATTTGGAAGACCCATTTGTGACCAAGCTTTAACTTCCTGATTGATGTCTTGAGATGTTGCTTCAATATATCCACATAATGTTCCTACCTCATGATGCCATCTATTTTGTGAAGTGTACCAGTCCCTCCTGAGGCAAAGCACCCCCACATGATGCTTCCACCCCTGTGCTTCACGGTTGGGATGGTGTTCTTCGGCTTGCAAGCATCCCCCTTTTTCCTCCAAACATAACGATGGTCATTATGGCCAAACAGTTCTATTTTTGTTCCATCAGACCAGAGGACATTTCTCCAAAAAATACAATCTTTGCCCCCATGTGCAGTGGCAAACCGTAGTCTGACTTTTCTATGGCGGTTTTGGGGCAGTGGCTTCTTCCTTGCTGAGCAGCCTTTCAGGTTATGTTGATTTATAAGACTTTTTTTACTGTTGATATAGGTACTTTTGTATTTGTTTCCGCCAGCATCTTCACAAGGTCCTTTGCTGCTGTTATGGGATTGATTTGCACTTTTCGTACAAGTACGTTCATCTCTAGGAGACAGAACGTGTCTCTTTCCTGAGCGGTATGACAGCTGCGTGGTCCCATGGTGTTTATACTTGTGTACTATTGTTTGTACAGATGAACGTGGTACCTTCAGGCATTTGGAAATTGCTCCCAAGGATGAACCAGACTTGTGGAAGTCTACCATTTTTTTCCCTCCCAAAGAGGCACTGAGTTTGAAGGTAGTCCTTGAAATACATCCACAGGTACACCTCCAATTGACTCAAATGATGTCAATTAGCCTATCAGAAGCTTCTAAAGCCATGACATCATTTTCTGGAATTGTCCAAGCTTTTTAAAGGCACAGTAAACTTAGTGTATGTAGTGTAGTGCATGTAAACTTCTGGCCCACTGGAATTGTGAATTATAAGTGAAATAACTTGTCATGCACAAAGTAGATGTCCTAACTGACTTGCCAAAACTATAGTTTGTTAACAAGAAATGTGTGGCGTGGTTGAAAAACAAGTTTTAATGACTAACCTAAGTGTATGTAAATAGATAGGTTATATATGTCAAGTTTTTTTATGTGATCCAAAAGGCAGTGTGGTTTATAGCCTTACAGATGAACATCAAGACAGTTTATATTTTACTTTGAAGTATGTATGATACTACTGTATTGTAGCCACCTGTAATTTCAATTTGTTTTGAGTTGCTTAGGCAATGTATCAGAATTCACAAGGTAGTCCAGTATACTGTATTTAAGTTGGGGGAGAAAAATCAATGCATAACATCGTTGAATTCAAACGTTCTGTTGACAGGTCCAAAACTATTTTCACATTAGGGGTGATTTCCGGGCAGAGTTTTAGTGCTCGTTTACGTTTTTACAGACGATCTGATATACAGTATAACGGAAACATGTGTATGCATGTCAAGTTTATAAACCTCCATATTTGACGTAATCTTTTCATAAATGGAGCAGGCAGATAATTAGTGTGAAATTTACGCAATGGTTATAAATGAGGAATTTGGGCACAAGTCACTCAATTTGTTAAATCAACTCAGTTTATTGGTCGCATACGCAGTTTAGCTGATGTTATAGGGAATGCAGTGTAACGCTTGTGTTACTGGCTCTAAACAATTTAGTGAAATGTCAATCAAGTCCAGAGGCGTACATCAGCATGATGTAAGTTCCATCATTATACTTCTTTATGATGTGCTAATGGACAAATCGCAAAGGGCAGGACACACATCCTCGGTCGTCTGCTTTCTCCTGCTCAGACACATGGCTCGCACCTTTTGGATACCCTGCCCTAGTGCAATTGATTCGGGGGAGATCAGCTTCACACTCACGTGGACACATTGACCCCTATACTTATTTCCTCATACCAACATCTGGTATTTCGCACCCAGCAAACTAAGAGTAGAATAACTGATACACAAAAATATATGCTCATTCATTCAGCAGCGCTGTTATATTTTTCCTAAGGCCATCGTATAGCACTAAAGAGCTAGACCTTAAGCGAGCTAGAGTTGATTTATGTCAGTAGCCAATAAATGGCGGAGGGTAGGTGACGGGAATCGGATAACCCACTACTCCTTGGCATTGCAAAGCGTTTCTATTGCTTCTGCTCAAATTGGTCATAAGCAAATAGGAGCGAGGGAGTTGCACCTCAGCCAACGCTTCAAGGTCGCATAATTCAGTGTTGGTCTGACTTATACAATCGATATGTTCGTTTATGATTAACTGACAAAATATTGAATTTCTCCGCCTGTAAACTCGATATAAGAACAACTACAAATAACCTGTAGAACACACAGA
>NC_036869.1:23161080-23169193 GCF_002910315.2 Salvelinus sp. IW2-2015 | reverse complement strand
TGATGCTGCTCATGATGTTCGCAGTCCACTGCACATGGGTCACCAGCAACGCCTACTCCAGTCCTAGTGTGGTGCTGGCCTCCTACAACAACGATGGGTAAGGACAAACAATATAATATATAGCAGACGCTGTTATCCAAAGCGCCTTAGGCACGCGCGCATGGGTGGGCCCAGTGGGAATCGAACCGGCAACCTTTGCCGTTGCAAGCGCCATTGCTCTACCGATTTTGTGCCACACATGGACCAACTACCATGCAGTTATTTATTTATTTGTAGAATGTAGACAGACACACATTACACTCCGCGCATACAAGCGTAGCTCCACATATATTTCTGACGGCAGCGTACATTTACACGCATTGGGAACACAAATGCACACTTTCTCACTCGCATATACCCACAGAAATGCGCAGTCGTATTTCTTCAGGTCAAAGTTGTGATGTTGGTGAGCGTTAGCCTGATTGTTGTTGTGTAACTCTGCATTGTTTTATTATCGTCTTGTCCCATAACTCTTAACAGAGTGGTCCTCAATAATTTACCAAGTGTAATGTACTATTCTTTCGATGTGAGGATGACGTGTGCGTTTGCCAGACTTTGTGTGCTGTTTATTTTCCAATTAGAGGTTTAGACATTGAAGTGACGCGCAAGTAGGAGAAAGTCTATCTCTTCGACTCTTAAGTTCTCATACATATATTTATTTGGGTACCAATGTTCCCTCTAAGCTACGAGCGGGCGCAAAGTATCCCCGAGACTGCCACACAGCTCCCTAGGACCTCTGCGCAGAGTGCAGAAATATCAGCCCACAGAGATTGAACGTCACTCAACATTCTGGAGTTTTCCCTGTTAATTAACACTATCAACGTTTCCCTTTACTGTGGCAATTATGATCAAATCAACACAATATTAGCCACTTTCAATGCAACATAGCGAAACACAACAAACTATGCAAGATATTTTTTTTTGTAGGCAGAGCGCATAGGATTAGGATTCTATTGCGCATGACTCAGCCCGTACTCTACACAGATCAGTGCGGCATAGCCAATTGGAGATGCAGTAGGCCTATATGCAAATACAACATTGCCATATATGGATCTGTGCCATTTACTTTGAACTGGACTGTTGACAGCTGGGTTTGTGAGTAGATGTGCTTGCCCAGTTATAGATCATTTGTAGTGGGCAATGGGGGAATGATTGCAGCTTACAAGAGCACAAAACGTGTACTTTTCTGTGAAAAAATTGTCCAGTAAAGATACATTTTTTTGCCTTTTAAGGGGCAGTGTGTATTTTGAGACAGGCTTGAATAAGCGAAGTAGCCAATAGGCAGAGGGTGGCATAATTTGTCTGATTCTCTATAATAATGAAATGGTTTCTTACAACAAACACAACATTTGCAGTCGCCTCCTTGTCTGAAGGACAAGTGGATAAACAGGTTAATGTCAAGCCCTAGTGGTGTTTTTCCCAAAAGTCTCATGGAGTGTACCAATTTGTGGACACCACAAATTGGCTGCTACTGTAGACTGAATGACAAATGTTCAAATGTTATGGGATTTGTTTTCGATGGTAGGCCACCCTGGTAGGTCTATGTTATGATCAGATCGCCAGAGTAGCCTACTCGGCAACTGTAACTTAAAGCGGGTACAGCCTCAGTGTTCACAGTAAACACACGCTGGGAGTTGCACAGTGTACACACGCTGGGAGTTGCACAGTGTTCACAGTAAACACACGCTGGGAGTTGCACAGTGTTCACAGTAAACACACGCTGCGGAGTTGCCACAGTGTTCACAGTAAACACACGCTGGAGTTGCACAGTGTTCACGTTCTCTCAGCAGACCTGAAGTTTTGCTCAGTGCTGAAAAAAATTCAAGGGAACATTGGTGGCCTACAACTTGTTCATCCCCGTCTCATAGGTTTGGTAACGTATTATGTGATCTATGTTTGCCTGGCTGTCCTTCCGTAACTCTCTCAACACTGTCATTCCCCATAGGACGAGGAACATCCGGATGACTTCAGGGAGGCCTACTATTGGCTGAGCAGAACACAGACGAGCACGCGAGGGTTATGTCTTGGTGGGACTACGGCTACCAGATAGCTGCATGGCTAATCGAACCACCCTTAGTGGACAACAACACATGGAATAACAGTCATATAGCACTGGTGAGTCACACAACATCAAAAAGGGGCATTGGGGAGGTTTTGAAGATTTGATTCAACGCAGGCCTCGTGCGCCAAATAGATAAGCTTCTTGGCTCTAACCTTTCTCAATGAATTCAATACATTCACTTGTAGGAGCTGCAGTAATGTGTGGGATTATTTTTGCTCGTATGACTTGATTGATTTTCCCAGAGCCAGCACGACTTTGAAAAGCGAGTACTTACACCTCCCTCTCATTTACCCTCCCTCTCATTTACCTCCTCTCCATTTACCTCCCTCTCATTTTACCCACCATCTCTATCTACTGCATCTCTTCTTTCCTCTCTCTCTCTCTCTCTCTCTTGTACAAACTCCCGTTCTTCCCTCTCGCTTCTGTAGGGGCAAAGGCCATGGTCGTCCAATGAGAGCGCAGCGTACGAGATCATGAGGAGTCTGGACGTGGACTACGTGCTGATCATCTTCGGGGGCGTGATTGGTTACTCGGGCGACGACATCAACAAGTTCCTGTGGATGGTCAGGATAGCGGAGGGAGAGCATCCCAAGGACATTCGGGTGAGTGCCCGGTTCCTTGAGACTGCCTCACGATACAGAAGGGCCTTCATTCACTCCTATTTATGATCCTTTTGTTATGCTGAGGAACCTGGGTAAACACTTCAATTACTGGATTCTATCAGTCTGGGCAAACCCAAGGACATTGCTGTTCCTCGCCATGTTTATTTTATTCAATGGCACTTGGTCGTTGGACAAAGTATCTGATATCCAATGCAGATTTGTAAATGTATTTATTTCCCATGTGAGTTTGAATATCAAAGAGATGAACTTGAACTATTGAGGGTTGTAAGACTGCGTCATATCATAGATGGCAATGCATTTCAGTTTTTATTCCCCTATTAAGTGCAGTCTCTATATTTGATGAGATCAGTAAGTATCCTTGAAGAAATGTGGGATTTGGTCTGAACCCCCAAGTGTCTCTCGCTCACTGCCTTCCCTCCTTGTGCCCTTCAGGAGAGTGACTACTTCACCCCTCAGGGAGAGTTCCGTGTGGACAAGGCCGGCTCGCCCGTCCTGCTCAACTGCCTCATGTACAAGATGTCCTACTACCGCTTCGGCGAGATGCAGGTGAGCAGTGGGGAAATACTGTAGCCTACTTTAGCTTCAAGTAAGCACTGACGGACAAGAGAGGGGCTTAAGGACGTGCTGACAGAAGCGTGGGAGGGAAAGCGCTCAAATGCACAGGCTTTGGCAGGTACAGGCGAGATATGAGCGAGAAGAGCTGCCAGGTACTTAAAGGGAGCTGCGTGTTGCCTGGCCAGCAGCTCAGTGAAGAGGAGGAAGGATCAGTGGGCTGCTTCAGTAGTGTCCAGAGACAGCCAGCCAAGCAAAGTTTTGTCTCATGGCTTAACCCATAGAGGAGATGGAGAGACGGGTTTAGAGCAGGATAAAGGCAAGGGGGAAAAGATTGGTTTTGAGGAAGTGACAGGAACAAGACTGGAACGACTGAATTAATTATCAGAAGGAAGGAGGGTGGAGGGAGGCATAGGTGAAGTAATGTACAGATTTAAAAGAGCAGGGAAAGAGCCTGATAATGAAGTAAGATGAAAAACAACACTTGTTTTGAAGGTTGAATCAACCTTTACACAAGCACCATACTCACTTTTGCTCAGTCGGTAGCTGACCTCAACACCCTCAACCCCACCTACTGCCGTCCTTATCTCTCAGCTGGACTTCCGGACACCGCCTGGGTTCGACCGCACCCGCAACGCCGAGATCGGCAACAAGGACATCGCGTTCAAGCACCTTGAGGAGGCGTTCACCTCAGAGCACTGGCTGGTGCGCATCTACAAGGTGAAGAAGCTGGAGAACAGGGAGCCGCTGGAGCACAAGCTCCGCAGCGTCGTGCCCAGGCAGAAGTACACCTCCAAAAAGGTACAAGGCTTCCACGTCTCTCAGCATTCATTGTGCTAATGGAATGTAAGACACCTGATACGGGCGTAGTGAGTTTACATTATGATTATTTGTTCTCAAATTTTAGCCACCAAAAGGAAATGTTCATAAAATGTGAGCCAACTCACTTTTATTTCCTACTGTTAATGTGTGCTCCAATTCAGATGAGTAGATATGTTGGAAAAAGTTGCAAATTTGAAATTTGATTTGTAAATCAAATTTGTTTTATTGCACAGACTGCTAAGAGGAAGCGAGGACACATCAGGAATAAGCTGGTCCTGAAGAAAGGCAAGAAACTAAACAAGAAATAATGAAGATGGACACGACACAAAAATACAAAAAAATTAACTAGCTAAGAAAACTACCAATGAAAAAGAATGCCCATTTGTATGGAATGTGAGCACTTAGCCTCGAGGGCTAGTCCTCTGAGCGCAGCACCCCCTGTGGTGGGGAGGGTGAAGTGTCATGTCTGGCTAGCCCCAGAACCTTTTGTCCGTTTTATCCAGAGGATCTTTTGTCATGCTCTCTTTTTTTCTTCTTTGTACTTGAATGTGTGGCAAGGCACTGAGCTGCTGAAGCCCGGGGTGAGCGTACATTTTGTGGTACATTTAACTGTTATTCTAGAGGGGGGGACAAAACAAAGAAAGGAAACTGAGGAGGCTAGGAGCAATTGCACCAAAGAGCCCTTGATTTAGCTCCTTGGCACATGTAAACGTGTTTTCTTTTGTGAGAGTGAGGAAGCGAGGACATGGTCCTGCCACGCATACGGAGGAATTCCACTGTCTAGGCCCAGCTGATTTTACTTCTGATGGTTACTTTTAATCATTATTTTGGCTCTAATTTGTCATCACCGAGACAATTCTTTAGGAAACAAAAGGCCTAATATGTAAATATGTTATGTAAAGAAAATGTCTGATAGGGTTGTAATATATTGGATTATTGTGGCGATTTTTTTTTTAAATACGCAGATGATTTCTTCTCTTTACTTTGATGTTTTTTTTTTATGGCAGCAGCTAGAACAGTGAATGCAATCATTCTCGTTAGGGGGGACTTGAGATTTTGTTTGAATTAATGTGAATTTAAGAAACCCCCCCCCCCCCCCCCATATAAAAAAATAATAATTTAAATATTCTGCTGCTAGGTTTAAAAATGTAAGCAATTCTATGTAAAAAAAAAAAAAAAAAAAAAAATTGTGATTAATAAAGAGGCCTCCACCCCGCAAGGGGCGTGTTCTCGTCCGTGAGCCTATTGCCTCGTTGCTGGTCTCTTCATCACCACGTTAGTATGTCCATCTGTCTTCTCATAGTCGTTTTTGCATGTCCACATACACATGTTTATGCTGTTGAGTAATGCAGGGAAGTGCTGAAGATGGCTGCCAGTGAGTGGACAAAGCAGTGGTGCCCTCTGTTAACACTACTGGGCCTGTTGTGAATTCAAAATCTGCTGAACACTGAAGGATCCTATGTGTGTACGCAAGTGTGGATGTTTGGGGGGGGGGGGGGGGGTGACGCATCGGACAGTCTACACATAAACTTTCTAGGAATACATTTTTTTTGTTTTAAATTGACATCTTCAATCACTCAGTTCACCTCATTTGTTTACCTCTTTTGTTTGATACTTATTTTGCGTTTCCTTTAAACACAGAAGTGATATTTCACCTTTTGGATATAAAAATTGCTTTGTTCTCTGTCCCTTGAGCTTCTCTGAGAAAGACTGCATTGTGTTACTGCTTTCACTTAATGGCCCTCCATACAACGCCATACTTCCGCCTTGCTCAAGCACACACTTGAGAAACTCCTATTTATTATGTTAAACTGCTTATATCAGAGGTTTTCTCAGACAATGTCAATGTGTGTGAGGAGACAAAGGGTTTGGATTAAGCCTTAATATGATATAGAAAGTGTACAGGTTGTTCGCCTTCCTGTTACCTTGTTTATTTTGTCTGTTTTTATTGGATGGTGGACTAGTTATTTTCTCCTCTTCTGGGTTCTCAGCCTTCTCTTCCTCGCTCTGCCACACCACCACATTGATGATTTTTTTTTTTTTTAATCTAACAACCCTGGTCCCCCTCACCTTCCAAGTTAACATGTTTAAATGTAGAGTAAATAAAAGGTTCAACTTTGTAAGAATTGGTCCTCAAATTATTCACTTTCCCAATTGTGTTACTATCAATTTCTAATTGTAAGGTGTTTGCCTGAAGTATTCTAGGAACATGTTTGTTTTTTTGGGAGGGGGCGGGCTGCTTTTACTAAGTTGATCAGAGGCTTCAGGCAATTCCAGGAAACACGTATTCAGTGAGACGGGAATACAAGGCCACTTTTTAAAGTGCAATACAATACAAATTCATTCTGAAGCACAAACACCTTTTTATATGGAAATATCTCATCTATAACAGTCAAAGGCCTGGGTATACAGTGCCCTCCACTAATATTGGCACCCTTGGTAAATATGATCAAATATCTTTGCTTATCCTCTTGGGCTTTCATTCAAAAAAATATTGAACTTTTAATTAAAGTCAAACAATTCAAAGAAAATATATTCCTCAAATATATTTGTGCCACAATTATTGGCTTCATTCAATACTTTGTGCAACCTCCCTTTGCCAAGATGACAGCTCTGAGTCTTCTCGTGTAATGAGGTTGGTGAACACATGGCAAGAGATCTGAGACCGTTCCTCCATACAGAATCTCTCCAGGTCCTTCAGATTCCGAGGTCCACACTTGTGGACTCATCTTCAGCTCATCCCACGGGTGTTCTATGGGGTTTATGTCAGGGGACTGGGATGGCCATGGCAAAACCTTGATTCTGTGGTCAGTGAACCATTTTGAGGTGTGCTTTGGATCATTGTCCTGCTGGAAGATCCAACCGAGGCCTAGTTTAAGCTTCCTAGCAGAGGCAGTAAGATTTTGTTTTAATGTATCCTAACAAGTTGTCCAGGGCCTTTTGGAAGAAAAACAGCCCCACAACATCAAAAATCCACCACCATACTTCAGTGGGGATGAGGTACTTTTCTGCATGGCCATCTTTCTGCCTACGCCAATCCCACCGCTCTACGGTCTCATCTGACCATAGAACCTGGTCCCATTCAAAGTTCCAGTAAAGTTTCGCAAACTTTAGGCACTTGAGTTTGTTTGACGGTGAATGATTTTTTTATGTAGGTGGCGTCTGATCACATCTCTAGTTGCGTTAAACTTAAGTATTGCCCTGATAGTGGAAATGGGCATTTTCAACCATTGAGCTATTTTCTTATAGCCATTTCGTGCAGCTCAACAACCTTTTGTCACACATTACTGTATTCTCGTGTCTTTCCCATAGTGATGGATGGCTATTGGAACTTGGCCTGTGTCACATATTTATACCCCACTGAAACAGGAAGTCATGGCTTATCACTTAAGTGAACGTAACTATGAATGGGAATATGCTTCAGTTAGATTTTACTCAAGGATTTCTATGGGTGCCAATAGTGGCACATGTTTTGCAGAAAAATATTTTAAATTTTTTCTATCATTTTACTTTAAAGGTTAGATTTTGTGAATATTTTTAAATGAAAGACCAAGCGGATAAACGGCAGACATATTTACCAATGGTATATTTTCGTGGAGGGCGCTGTAAACTGAGGGTTCAGAGAATGTAAATGTACCACACGATGGCAGCACTAGCTTTCAAATTACAGCTGTTCTGTATTTTCATTTACTGACTCGTTACTTGGGAGCATTTAACGTTTTTGTTTAATTATGACAAGAAACGTGCCCTGGCAATGTCCCAATCCCTACCCTATTCAACCTACACTACGTGGACACGTGCTCATCGAACATCTCAATCCAAAATCGTGGGCATTAATATGGAGTCCCCCCCTTTTTGCTGCTATAACATTTACATTTAAGTCATTTAGCAGACGCTCTTATCCAGAGCGACTTACAAATTGGTGCATTCACCTTATGATATCCAGTGGAACAACCACTTACAATAGTGCATCTAACTCTTTTAAGGGGGGGGGGGTTAGAAGGATTACTTTATC
>NC_036869.1:22995097-23157625 GCF_002910315.2 Salvelinus sp. IW2-2015 | reverse complement strand
AAACGGTATAATTTTATGAAAAATTGTTACTTTTTCAAAAGCCTTTCTTCTTTGTTTGCTGCTTGTTTGGTCTCCTATTCAGTTTGCAGTTTTCAATTTTTTTTTCAGTTTTCAGTTAATAACAGCCTCCACTCTTCCAGGATTTTTTCACTGAGTACAGGCCATTCTACTGCCTATGCTTGTCTATGGAGATTACTTGACTGTGCTCAATGTTATACTCCTGTCAGCAATGGGTTTGGCTAAAATGGCCAAATCCACATTTTGTCCATGTAGTGTATGTTATAAAATGGTGTTGCATATGTTTATTTTTTTACCCAAGTGAAGTTTGGTTCAAGCTCTTGGATACATTGCAGTGCTCTATGAAATGTTTATTAGTGTACATACATTCATAATATCTATTTGTGAGCATATCCTTCCAATTAAGCCACAGTCACTGTCCTGTTTAGGAAACGCCAGTCCCATCAGGCAGTGATCATGTGTTTATGCATATTGACTGTATCAATACCTGCGCTTGTCTTGAGTTCTGTGTGCTGGGGACTCAAATCAAAATCATGCATCTGAATATTGCCAGAAGTTCTGGTCACGATCCCTAGTAATTCAAGAACACAATTGGGGCCCGATTCAGACCCAAGTTAATTAAGCGCTTGTAAATGGAACGTAATGCACTTATCTTTGTGTATTCTGACCTTGAACTTAAGCATTGACTAGCTTTCTATTCATTTGGGGTGGAGATCGAATAAGCGGAGGTACACTACCAGTCAAAAGTTTTAGAACACCTACTCAAGGGTTTTTCTTTATTTTTACTATTTTCTAGAATAATAGTGACGATTTCAAATCTATGAAATAACACATGTAATCAAAAGTGTTAAACAAATCAAAATATATCTTAGATTCTTCAAGTAGCCACCCTTTTGCTTTGCACACTCTTGGCATTCTCTCAACCAGCTTCATGAGGTAGTCACCTGGAATGTATTTCAGTTTGGTGCAAGAACAGCTCATAAGCATTGAGAAATGACAGTCGATCATTACTTGGAGACATGGTCAGTCAATACGAAAAATGTCAAACTTTGAACGTTTCTTCAAGTGCAGTCGCAAAAACCATCAAGCGCTTTGATGAAACTGGCTCTCATGAGGACTGCCACAGGAATGGAAGAACCAGAGTTACCTCTGCTACAGAGGATAAGTTAATTTAGAGTTACCAGTCTCAGAAATTACAGCCCAAATAAATGCTTCACAGAGTTCAAGTAAAACACATCTCAACATCAGAGGAGACTGTGTCAATCAGGCCTTCATGGTTGAATTGCTACAAAAGAAACCACTAAAGGACACCAATAAGACAACGAGACTTGCTTGGGCCAGAAACACAAGCAATGGAAATTTGTCCTTTGGTCTGGAGTCCAAATTGGAGATTTTTGATTCCAACCGCCGTGTCTTTATGAGACACACCCACGGTGTGGGTGAACGGGTGATCTCCATGCTTTACGGTTGGAAATACACATGCAGAGGGGAATTTTTTTTTGTGACACTGATTTATTTAGAAATCAAGGCACGCTTAACCAGCATGGCTACCACAGCATTCTGCAGTGATACGCCGTTTGCACCTAGTGGGACGATAATTTGTCTTTCAACAGGACAATGACCCAACACCTCCAGGCTGTGTAAGGGCCATTTTACCAAGCTTTTTTACCCTAACCCTAAATAAAGAAAAACTCTAGAATGAGTAGGTGTTCTAAAACTTTTGACCGGTAGTGTATGTCTACAGATAAACCGTATTCTGATCTTAACTTAATTCTACAACCGTTAAGCGTGAGGAAACCATGAATAATGTCTAWCGAACCTACCGGTTCCAAGTAGAAAAATCATCTACTTCATTTTTTCCCCGATTTAGAAATTCTCTATGCACTATAATTTACAACTTGATAAGATCTATTAATAAACTGAGTAATCCGTTTGGACAAGGGAATTGTAAATATAAATGACATTTGTTTTAGATATACAATCTCAAAGTATTAGGACATTGATTCATTTTTGGTTGTTTTGGCTCTGTAATCGAACATTTTAGATTTGAAATTAGATAATGACTGAGGTTAAAGTGCAGACCGTCAACTTTAATTTGAGGGTATTCTCATTCATTTTGGGGGAACCGTTTAGAGATTACAGCACTTTTTGCACATGGTCCCCCAATTTTAGGGGACCAAAAGTATTGGGAAAGTATTCACATCCCTTAACTTTTTCCACATTTTGTTGTTACAGCCTGCATTTAAAATGGATTAAATAGATTTTTTTTGTCATTGGCCTATACACAATAATGTCGAGTAGAATTGTTTTTCAACATTTTTACAAATTTAAAAATGAAAAGCTAAAATGTCATTAAGTATTCACCTCCTTTGTTATGGAAAGCCTAAATACATTCTGGAGTAAACATGTCACTATTAGTGTTTAACATGAGTTTTGAATGACTACCTCTTCTCTGTACCCCACACAATAATCTGTAAGGTCCCTCAGTTGAGCAATGAATTTCAAACAGATTCAACCATGAAGACCAATTCCTCACAGAGAAGGGAACTTATTGGTAGATTGTTAAAAAAGACAGGGATATCTCTTTGATTGTGGTGAAGCCTGTACATAATAAAAAATATTTCAAAACATCCTGTTTGCAATAAAGCACTAAAGTAATTCCGTTTAAAAAAAGAATTGTCCTGAATATGGAGCAAGACCTATACAACACATTACTGAGTACCACTCTCCATATTTTCAAGCATAGTGGTGGCTGCATCATGTTATGGGTATGCTTGTAATTGTTAAGGACTGGAGAGCTAAGCACAACATCCCTGACCCAGTCTGTAAAACCTACATGTTTCAAGCAGACCACCATAGTCGCTGTGCCCAAGAACGCCAAGGTAACCTGYCTAAATGACTATCGCCCCGTAGCASTCACATCTGTAGCCATGAAATGCTTTCAAAGGCTGACTCACATCAACACCATCATCCCAGACACCCTAGACCCACTCCAATTAGCATACCGCCACAACAGATCCACAGATGACGCAATCTCTAATGCACTCCACCCTGCCATTTYCCACCTGGACAAAAGGAACACCTATGTGAGAATGCTGTTCATTGACTACAGCTCAGCGTTCAACACCATTGTGCCCTCCAAGCTCATCACTAAACTAAGGACCCTGGGATTAAACACCTCTCTCTGTAACTGGATCCTGGACTTCCTGAGGGGCCACCCCCAAGTGGTGAAGGTAGGAAACATCTCCACCCCGCTGATCCTCAACACTGGGGCCCCACAAGGGTGTGTTCTCAGCCCTCTCCTGTACTCCCTGTTCACCCATGACTGCGTGGCCATGCACGCCTCCAACTCAATCGTCAAGTTTGCAGACACTATATTGGTAGGCTTGATTACCAACAATGACGAGACGGCCAACAGGGAGGAGGTGAGTGCCCTTGGAGTGTGGTGTAAGGAAAATAACCTCTCACTCAACGTCAACAAAACACAGGAGATGAACGTGGACTTCAGGAAACAGCAGAGGGAGCACCCCCTATCCACATCGACGGGATAGTAGTGGAGAAGGTGGACATTTTTAAGTTCCTCGGCGTACACATCACGGACAAACTGAATTGGTCCACCCACACAGACAGYGTGGTGAAGAAGGCGTAACAGCGCCTCTTCAACCTCGTCACCTAAAACACTCACAAACTTTTACAGATGCACAATCGAGAGCATCCTGTCGGGCTGTATCACCGCCTGGTACGGCAACTGCTCCGCCCACAACCGCAAGGCTCTCCAGAGGGTAGTGCGGACTGCACAATGCATCACCGGGGGAAAACTACCTGCCCTCCAGGACACCTAMACCACCCGATGTCACAGGAAGGCCAAAAAKATCATCAAGGACAACAAACACCCCAGCCACTGTCTGTTCACCCCACTATCATCCAGAAGGTGAGGTCAGTACAGGTGCATCAWAGCTGGGACCGAGAGACTGAAAAACAGCTTCTATCTCAAGTCCATCAGACTGTTAAACAGCCATCACTAACAGAGTGGCTGCTGCCAACATACAGACTCAAATCTCTGGCCAATTTAATACATTTAATAAAGGTATCACTAGCCACTTTAATATCTACATATCCTACATTACTCATCTCATATGTATATACTGTATTCTATACCATCTACTGCATCTTGCCTATGCCGCACGGCCATCGCTCACCATATATTTGTATGTACCTATTCTTATCCCTTTACATTTGTGTGTATAAGGTAGTCATTGTGAATATGTTAGATATTACTGCACTGTCGGAACTAGAAGCACAAGCATTTCGCTACACTCGCATTAACGTCTGCTAACCACGTGTATGTGACCAATACAATTTGATTCGATTCATTCCTTGTGTTATTATTTTTCTATTTATTCCTTGGACTCTTATCTTCTCTCTGCATTGTTAGGAAGGGCTCGTAAGTAAGTGTTTGACGGTTAGTCACGGCCATGTGGTTGTTGCTGTGGATCATTAGTAACAGTTGATCATWAAAAAAAKACACGTAGGCTAATTCAATCGTTATGGAACGATCGTAACAGTTGGAACCCAACGAATGGCACAATACTTGGCTGTGTCATCACACTATTGCCTGCACTAACCCTGGAACTGACCAGGATATAGTATTGTACACTTCTCTCTATTACAATTCTATGTACACTAATCTTCCAACATTAGCWTGTGTTAAAGATCTGAATGTGGCAATTTTCTGAATGACTCAAACCACAGTTATCKTTCTTTCGTGTGTAAAGGCTCTCCAAACCTGTTTTTTTATGATTCATAAACACTTTCCTAACCCTAAATAATCTACAAGATCTGAGTGTTCTTAAATCGACCAATTCATGCTGAAACTGAGACAAATATGCATATATTTAGATGGTTTTATTTCAATATATTCTATTGAGTCTTATGACAAAATTCAAACTAAAAAGGTACACCGTATTTAAAGGGATGGCTTAAGGTAAATGTATTGATAACCCTACTGAATGAAAAGTCCACAAGAAAATCTGTTGGCCAGGAAGTGGGATGGTTTTTCAGCAGTTTAATTTATTCAGTGCGTGCAAGGGAACCACACCTGCAAAGCCCGGTAGGCACTTTCATAAGGTAAATCGGGAATACCAACTACTGAGAAGTGCGTAGGAAAGGCGTGCGTGAGAAATGCGTAATTTCTTAAATTGAAATCGGGCACTTCTCCAAATTACTCAGTAGCGGCAAGAAACTGAACCGCTAATTTTCATCCCTGCTGATTTTCTCATTTGGACTGCAAGATTATACTAACGTCAGGATCGATACCATGATAGTACTACAATGTAATGCTGCAAGACACACAGTCTATAGTCATGGATGGTTGAGATTGGATGGTTGAAATTACTTCACAACCAGAGAATATAGCATTGATCACTATTCTAAGACTAAAATGTGGAGCAAACTAAAAACAAAAATGTTCCATTCGTTGTTTGGCTGAATAATATATATAATAAAGGCAATCAGATACAGTGCAATTGGAATTATTCCGACCCCTTTTTCCACATTAAATTTCGAGTCTCATTACAAAGGGTCTGAATACTTATGTAAATAAGATATGTTTTTTGATTTTAATACAGTTGCAAACATTWTWTTWTTTTTWAACAATTTTTGCTTTGTCGTTATGGGGTGTTGTGTGTAGATCGATGAGGAAATTGTTTTATTGAATCMATTTTAGAATAAGGCTGTAACGTAACACGTTTGTTACATTACAGCCTTATTTTAAAATGGATCAACATTTTTTTTCTTCCATCATCAATCTACACACAACACCCCATAATGACAAAGCAAAAACAGGTGTTTTTGCAAAATGYGGAGAAAGTCAAGGGGTCTGAATACTTTCCGAATGCACKGTATAAATAGTATTTAACTAAATATATACACAGTATATACTGTATGTCAGTTAGTACATTTTGTGAAAATGTAAACGTATAATAGCTATGCATGACCCAAAACAACCCCTCTACTACTACCACCACTGTACCTGTCAACAATATCATTCAGAATGACATCTGGAGAGACGACACCTCTCGGGTGCCCCTCTGTGAGAATGTGGCTGTGTCTTCCTGTGCACCTTATCCATATTCAATGCAGAGGCAGCCCACTGAGATATTAGCATGGGGAGTCGTGAGCTGGGTACAGCTCCAGCTTAATTCTGTTATGTCAATGCCAACCTAAGGACACATCCCTGGAAGGAGGAAACACCTCACGGAGAGATAGACACTCCGTTGGAAACCTAAAGAAAAAACGGTGATGGTATGGGATTACGACCGTAATAAGTGGGTAAGAGAGTGATGGGAAATCTGTTTGCGTGGAAGAGCTGAGGCAGACAGTTCCGTTCAGGAATGGTCGGAACTCATTCCAAAGGTCGGGATGGGATAAGGATGGGTAGAATAGGAAAGTGGTAGGAAATAGACTACTTCTAGTCATCAGCATTYGTTAAAAACAGGATGGGAACTAATGGTAACATAAACATATCTCTGCCATGATCACTRTTGTATTCCACCAACACTGCAGTGGACTCCTTCTGATTCTGATTCCATCTGTGCCATCTGCATTCTTCTACCATTGCATTCTGATGCTGCATGACAAATAAAGGCGATTGGACCAAAATGGACCATGTATGYGTCAACACAACTGGTACAAAATACCAGTGGCAAATCATATCATACTGTGCATTTGCAAAAAAATATGGCCTTGGCAAAGTGAGAAATCTAAACGCTCGACCTCGAACACTATAAAAAACGATATTTGTCCCGCCCACCCTCGTAGTTCAAGTGGAAACCACTTTGGCACCTTGATCCACATGAGCGTGTCCTTTGTCCGTGTCATTAAGAGTCAGTATCTCGGGTCCCAATAGAGAGTGGCATCACTCCCTCAATAAGCTGTTCCATCAGTATCCTTCCCCTGGCCTGGCCCCTCATTTAGGGGGATAGAGGCACTCTGTTAGTGTCCATTAGAGCAGTCTGGTTCTTGTGTCCGTGAGATTTCCACAGACTTTTGTGGTAGATCCAGCCTTCTCCCTAAAGGCAAGAACAAAGACACAAAACCAGATGAGCGTCAGTGGTTCAATTGAGCCGGGCTCCTGCACCTTGGGACAAAGCACCCTGAGTGGAGGTACCAACAACTGGATATATCCGGTTTTCAGGGATAAAGCTAATTCAACCTAGCTTCCTTTTCCCGCTGAAAACCRGATGTGGGAACTCCGCTCAGGCATKATYTTTTAGGTTAGGTCAAAGGGGCAGCCAGGTGGAGCCGAGCTCCAGCACGTCATGGGTCCAAAGAGAAAAGTAGGGTGAAAAGTAAGATGAAGGTATGATCAAACAAGGTAAGGGATAGGATTGAACATATAGCCCCAACCATAGTTTTATATTTAACCTTGGCTCAACTTCCTCCCGTAACTGTACCTTTCTGCTGAAATATTTGGGTGTCCAGGGCGAGTTATCTGCAGCTCTCTGCCTCTCCTCCCCTCGCTGGCGCTCCTCTAGACGATGCTTGTGTTCCGTGGCCTCGTCAATGTTCCCCTCCTTCAGTGACTTGGTGACATGCTGCCATAACCGCCTACACAGACACAGACACAGAAACAAAACGTATAGAATTGTGTGCCCACGGGTGGACAGAGCATGACATTCCATTCCGAGACCTAGAGGTTCTGTAATTGACAGCGCCCCCTTTCAACCCATCACAGAAAAAACGGCTCCTCCCCGTCATCCTTTCACAACTCTGAATGCGCTGCTAGTTGTCAGCAGACCCTTTTTACGGCTTTTTAAGGTCATCAGAGCAAAAGGACAACTAAACACGTTGTCTTCGCTGTATTAAAACGGTTGGACTCTTGACATGTTGATATAACCTGGATATATATACTGAACAAAAATATAAACACAACATGCAACAATTTTAAAAGATTTTACTGAGTTACAGTTCATATGAGGAAATCAGTTAATTTWWAAAAATGTATTAGGCCCTAATCTAYGGATTTCACATGGCTGGGAATACAGATATGCATCTGTTGGTTACAGATACCTTAAAAGGAAGGGGTGTGGATCCCAAACATGCTCAATGCGTGACATGTCTGGTGARTATGCAGGCCATGGAAGAACTGGGACATTTTCAGCTTGCAGGAATTGTGTACARTTCCTTGCGACATGGGGCCATGCATTATCATGCTGAAACATGAAGTGATGGCGGTGGATGAATGGCWCGACAATGGGCCTCAGGATCTTGTCACGGTATCTCTGTGYATTCAAATTGCCATCAATAAAATGCAATTGTGTTCATTGTCTATAGCTTATGCCTGCCCATAACATAACCCCACCACCACCATGGGGCACTCTGTTCACAACGTTGACATCAGCAAATCGCTCGCCCACACAACGCCATACAYGTGGTCTGCGGTTGTGAAGCMGGTTGGAAGTACCKTCAAATTCTCTAAAACGACGWTGGAGGCAGCTTATGGTASRGAAAYTAACATTMAATTATCTGGCAACAGCTCTGGTGGACAWTCCTGCAGTCTGCMTTCCAATTGCACGCGCTCCCTCAGAACTTGAGATCTGTGGCACTGCAAATTTTAGAGTTGTGCACCTGTGTAATGATCATGCTGTTTAATCAGCTTTTTGATATGTCACACCTGTCAGGKGGATGGATTATCTTGGCAAAGGAGAAATGTTCACTAACAGGGATGTAAACAAATTTGAGAACAACATTTAAGAGAAATTAGCTTTTTGTGCATATGGAACATATCTGGGATCTTTTGTTTCAGCTCAYGAACCATGGGACCAACACTTTACATGTTGCGTTTATATTTTTGTTCAGTATACATTGTGATACTTTTCCTCTCTTTTTCCCATGTTATTAAAAGGTATAATGTGAATTTTATAACATAAAATGTCTGGACTTTATCACGGTCAAGTTTGTACTCCACAGACTACATATTTCATCTTAGAGATTCTTTTTCTTTTTCAAAACTCCTTTAAACATTCTGTGAACACTTATGAGGAAATCTCGGGTTCATCTCATATGAGCAGTAAATGTGTTTTGTTCCCCGGATCAACTGGGCGGTCCCAATGACATTGTCCTGCCGTTAGAGCCCGCCTTCTCAAAGAACCCCTATAAATTAGAGATATTACTAAACAGAAATCCGATCAGGTACCGAAGGGCGAGGACACATCATTGGAAAATATGATCCCCATCTTCTTGGAAACCAAACGCAGATCAAGGAAGCCTTATCCAACTCAGACAGAACAATCCCCTAACAGGAACTCTGCTGAACCCGTATATTTGTTCACTCATTACGAACCACTGAGTCTTCAACGCTCTCAAAAGGGGAACTGAATCTAAATTATATTGCACCCGAGTGCCTTAAAACACTTTATCTGTTTGGACTGAACAAACTGAGAACTGAACTGAGAGAGAAAGGGAGCCTATGCTTGAGCTCCGAAGAGGGCCTTCTTCGACCGAAAGCGCCAAACACCAGGACCCCTGACCGACCGTTTTTCCCTGTGTACCGCTCAATCATAACAGAAACTCAATTGAACCAGATGACAATCAAATTCAAGCAAATACCTCATTGCATTGAATTTCCCTTCTGTGTGACGTTGTGTCTGTGTTAAAGTGGTGGCAGTAACTGATTATTGTAAGACTGATAGCCTAGCCAGCCCACTGGCGACTCCTGGTGGATGAACCTATAATTTCACAGTTGTGAGGTTTTAGCAGCCTCTCAGTTGATAAGACCATCTCGCCCTCAAAAGTCTGGTGAATGTATGTACTGTACTGTTGTATTTTCTGAGTTCAAGTGCGGAAGTTCATGTATATTGACCTGTGGAGATTCTCACCTCGATAACTGTGTTGTATTCCGTTAGCCTATACCCTGCCTTACTCTGTTAACGACCTCATTTTCCAGCTTTAGTCTAGTAAATAAAGACGACTTTCAGAACGAGAATATTGTAACTGACGTTTTAAGACTATTGTTGATATAGGATTGGTGCAACGGTTAAGGGTAACTACTGATAGAGATATCCCTTTAATTAACTCTATGTAAAAACCCTTAATGGTGCTCCAAAATGAAGTACTAAACATTAGATCAATTCATTATTCCAGTCATTAGTCAATAAATGATCTTGAATATCCATAGCCAAAGTCACAACAACAACAAAAAACACACATAGCTAACAAGATAGCTACTTTAATAGCTACTGTTCAGTATACACCATAGCAAAACATTTTAAAAACTTTCTGAAACGGAAAACAAAAATGTATATTTCTTATTGGACAAGTCCGGGTAGTACCTCCTTGTTTCAGTCCTGTTTACATCTGTTTGGTGCCTAATGAACACGACCCTGGTCCACTAAGAAGGGACCGAAAATACAGCATTTCAGACCCAGGAGCATCTTACCTGGACTCATTCCGTCCCTGCTTTTCCACAGGCCGGAGCTTCTTCTTGATGATTGGCAGTTTGGTTGTGTCAATCACTTTGGTCTCCCCGCTGCTATAGGTGAACTCCAGGGTTCCGTTCCACTCCCCCTGGGCCTTGCACACAATAGTGTTGGTCGGATTGTGTTTGACCTCTGCAGTCACCCTGAGAGGAACATAGCAGCCATGTTCAGAAGATTAACTTTGTGGCAGCCCATCATTGCTCAACATTACTCGTATGATATATTGTGCTGCCATAGCAATATTGAATTACAGTGAGGTCAAAAAGTATTTGGACAGTGGAATATCTTTTTGTTATTTAGAATGTTTGATATTTATGTAACTTTCTCACTCGTCATGATTCACAATTCATTCATGATTATCCGTAATCATGGCAGCATCCACATTAACGTAGAAGTGATTAGAAACATATGATATTCTTATTTACAATAAAAGTGGCTCCAGAATTATACAATGCTTTATTCGCCGCTCAAAATCATCTGAAAGACAACCAAAACAAACTGCAAATGCATCCAACAAGTTTGTAGTCAGAAGCTTGATGTGGTCACTGCATGCTAGGAATATTGGATCAAATACTTGAATTTGTACAATTACTTTTAGTACCCTAAAATATGTACAAAAAGTGTTGTAATTTATTCATGGTTTAACCCTAAAAGCACCAAAAGGAAATTGGAACTGATGGCAAAATGACACTTTCTGTTAAACAGTACCACTTTTTAGTTTATTAACCTTTCGTAACGCAAGTAAATGGTTAAATTGAATTCCCCAAAATAAGCATATCATTTAACACATATAGTCAAATCTGATGTTTAAAAATAGACGTTTTTGTAAGCGTTTCATGTTCTGAACAGTTATTTTGATACATTTCATCCATAGCAACTTGTCATGAACGTGTCTTTGTTTTCCATTCAAAGCGTTGTGTTCCTGTGATACTCAGACATTGAGAAATTGGCGATTGAGCTAATCGGACATAACGGTACGACCTAAAACAGCCACCGATATATTAGCGATATGGGCATTGGTGCTATCAGGCTTTTAGCTCTTACTTTGGGACGCTATGGAATATTAACTCAGTTCCAAATGCATCCGAACGGTGAGACTCAACTTGGTATAGAGACATCGACTGGAATCTAAATATGTATTTACATTCTGTTTTTTTAATGCTAGTGGGTGCCACGTCCAAATCGCCCATTTCCCAAATCTGGGGTGTCTCAACTATATCTTTTCAAGGTACATACATCTACCTATRTKCCAAATGTGGCGCTTTTATCACAAACTTATTTTTATTTTTATATTGAGTCCATATTTTCAGGAACCATGACTATACAAAAGAGAGATTATTTTTAATTACTGTTGTTGTCATGTTCTGTTGCATAATTCAACAGAACCGTCAAAAGTTTTTTTTTTTTTTCTTTCGTTTTACACAGATATCATCCTTAAATGGTGTTTTTATGTCGGTAACTAGTTGCTTGATAAACAAATGTCAAAAGGATCAAAAATGAGCATTCAAATAATCTCTCTCACGCACACGCACGCACGCACGCACGCACACACGCACACGCACACGCACATAGAGACCCACCTGTGTACCTTCCCTCCATAGAAAGGCTTGGTGTGGAATGTGACTGTGGCCGAGTAGCCGCTCTTGGCACAGTTGATGGTGACTTTGCCACCCAGCTCCACCCATGGCACGGTGAGGATGGAGCGGGCGTAGGCACAGGGCAGCGTGAAGACATACTCCTCGTCATGCTCCAGGAGGCACAAGGTCCCTTGGGAGCAGAGAGGGAAAGATCAAAGGTCAGGTCAGATTAAAGGTCAGCATCTTACTGGTGTTGGTCTGGTCCCAGGMTGTTCATGGTTGGTTAAGACAATGAGCGACAACTGACCAGGAGTTGATATGACAACGCAAACAGATTGTTTATTTATCAAAAGCTGCATTTGGATCTAAACCCAGAAACGTCCCTTGCACCGTGTTGCTCCTCGTCTATAACGTACAATAAGATGTTGGAGTCAGTAATTCAATCAAACGATTTAGCTTGGTATGTGGCGCTTACTGATTCTCCTTTAAATTGGTTACGTTCCTAATAGCCGTCACTAATTCAGATGAACCTTTAACAAAAACATACATGCCGTAGAATACTGCAGAAGCTTTTGCAGAGACCACTAGGGAAATAAATGGCAACATCCTCTGCAAAATACAGTATTTCCATACCATAAATATATACATTCTCAGCCTCATTAACAACATCAATRGTGTGCATCATTAGCCAGGGTTTTTTCCCCCTGTTACTCAGGAAGAACAGAGGACACCCACTGTGCACGACTCCACATCGCCCCATGCATTGATTTCTCTCCCTTTGTGATATTCACAGTACCATCTTTTGGGATACGTGGACTGGATTCCCCATACGGGAGGACATTAAAGTTAATGCACAACGTCTCTTCACCTACGTCACCATACACAGCCTATTGGGTCATAAGGTCATAGGACATATAGTACAAATGAGCAATCCCACCAGCCCCTGCTCTGTGGGTTGCCCATCTATTGCTTTCATGTCTTACTCATCAAACCAATTAATCTTCCACTGCAAAACACCTATGGGGGTTCACTTAACCAAAGAGCAAACCATAGGAAAGCATAGAAAATGGCATAAGCATCTATTCAATGCTATCGCCATCTACTGTTAACTATTAGTTTTCGTATAAGCAGCGCAATCTCCCTGAATGAAATCGGGTTGAGTTTGCAACCCTAATTACCACARAACACCTGATTGAATGAATGTCATGCCCGTGACATACATGTATTATTTCTACCTACTATAATCGAGTCAGTAGAGAAATCATGTGGAAGTTCATCACATGACTGGCWGGCATATACTCTTTTGGCTATATTACAAGTGGGGAAAAATGTATTTCGCCATTGATCCTTCTCCTCGACCCTCTGGTCTTACCCTGTCCACCTCTTCATACTGTGTATGCAATGTACTGTATGTCCAATGTCACTGAATTAATACTGTCTTTGGTTGAGAGCATAAAGGCACAAAATCGAGCATTTACAAACCCCACATTGACCCACCGTGCTGTCCATGACAACCCACAGCCACCGCAAATCACAGCAGGACAAGATTGTATCTGATACATGCTTTCTGTACTCTCTTCTCCACCAGATATCATCTTACTCAGCGCCAATCGACGCAGCACTAAATATAATCGGCCGCTCAAAAGAGTATTATCTTTTCATTAGAGGCGCATTACTCATCAAGATTCCAAACCACACAGGCCTCTAAATGTGAGAGGGTCACCGTTGTGCTTCGAAAGCAATCCCACAGTGAACGCACAAATTCCCAGTTATTAAAAAGGTACGTCAGAGAATATTGTCTGATCGTGGTCAATCGGTATAACACACAGAACCGTCAAAAGTTTGGACACACCTACTCATTCCAGGGTTATTCTTATTTWTTWWTTTTTTTCTACATTGCAGAATACTRGTGAAGACATCAAGACTATGAAATAACACATTTGGAATCATGTAGTAACGATTAACTAACATATTCCTCTCAATTTTAAATGTTTCGCTTGACTCGTTATGACGTTATAACTACTTACATTTGCTTCCACCGTAATGTTTTGTCAGCCATCTTTGCTGAAGAAAGTCACCAGGGGACGAGTGGCTCGCGTCAAATTCATCATTGGAACCACTCGTTATGATTGGTCATATAAAAACCTTGGGACCCAAATGCATAATGAGYGCTCTAACTCCCCCTTGCGGTGGTCTGGAGCAATGAAGCCGTGACGCTGGGTCCCTCTATGTCCAACAGTGTAAGCTCGCAGCTTTTAAAGGAGGAACCACTGTATATACAGATTCAGTCAATTMAATTCAAGGGCTTCATGTATCCCWTYAGTGTGACTCATTCAGAAAAGCCTMCATTGTGACGTCATGACGACAGATATTGTATTGATTGTCATCAGAGAACTCTCATATCCTTCTGTTGTGCAAGAGGACTATGCACAATGGATAGGTATGAGAGTAAAACTAAAACTGGCCGCTGTAGATGCCATTAGCAACGGTCATCAAATTTGTTAAAAGGTTTTAAAAACAAATCTAACAAATGCAACAGTTGGATAATGGATGAAGTGACTCCAAACTTTTAGAATTTAAAACATCCATCAGATATTRACTGAATTACAGCACATYAAACATTTTCCTGGCATGGACAAATAACGAACGAAGTTCGGGAATTCAGGTAATCAATTTATTGTAAAATGTCAAAACGTTTTCTTARAATGCACTCAAATATACATTTTCTAATAGTATCAAGGTTTWAAAAAATATATTTTGTGTAAAAATAAAGAAAATTATAAGTGCCTAATTTGCATAAATACATTGGGAGTATTTGCATATATGAAACATTAACATAAAGGGGTGGAACAGGACTGCAACACCAAAAACTTGCTCTGCCTAGGCACCTCAAACTCATCTCTGGACTTCAAAGCCTGTTCCGCTCCGTTTTTTCATGGTTGCCCTCTAATCAGGGACTGATTTAGACCTGGGACACCAGATTGGTGCAATTAATTATCAGGTAGAACAGAAAACCAGCAGGCTCCGGACCTTGTCGGGTAAGAGTTGAATACCCCTGGCCTAGGCCTACCTGCACTCACCTGCGCTGTCTAGACTGCCTCATTAATTACTGTTGTTGTCATGTTCTGTTGCATAATTCAACAAGTGTGTRACAGCAGCCTTCGCTTTGGCTCCCCCTCCTGTCCAGCTCAGGCATTAGCTGATGCCGAACCTACTCTTGGCAAACGCCCTTCACTCATCAACCCCGGACTTGTCTCATCATCATTACACACACCTGGTTCCAATCCCCACTCTRTCACTGTATATATAGTCCCTCTGCCATTTGTCTTTGTCGGSCA
This sequence comes from Salvelinus sp. IW2-2015, assembly GCF_002910315.2. Lineage (NCBI taxonomy): Eukaryota > Metazoa > Chordata > Actinopteri > Salmoniformes > Salmonidae > Salvelinus > Salvelinus sp. IW2-2015. The sequence goes on along the minus strand of NC_036869.1, from coordinate 23,142,214 downwards.
TTGCAAATAGTACTTGTTTTCCTGAGAGGAATGTCGCTTACTATTTCCTGAGTACTTTATATTTTGCACTTTGSGTTCRCTCTGTGCCTTTTTGTTTATGAAGATATATTTTGAGCACAACAGTGCTTGGGTTTCGTCACGTTTTGATCTATGGTGCTTAAATAAATTCAGTAGTTCTATACCTGCGACTGTCTCTTGCCTACTCCTCTCTACACCAGTGGCAGCGTGCCAATAGCAGGATAACCTCAGATAAAAAATAAAAAAATAAAATAAAAACAGGATTGGCTCTAGATTACACCTCTCTATACATACTTTACACTGTTTGCGAAATCAGAAATAATACTATAATCAGAGTGTTCATTTTCAGGAGTTTTAATTTCAGTGCATCGAATTTGTAAACATTTAAAATGTATTAAAATGATTACTTTTTTCAATTCCACAACACCCATCAAAATAAAGCTGTCTGTCTTCTCTTTGATGTGTTGAGACGATGCGTTAAATGACCCTGGGCATCTTTCTTTTGRTGTTTTTCAGAGTCAGTAGAAAGGCCTCTAGTGTCCTACGTTTTCATAACTGTGACCTTAATTGCCTACTGTCTGTAAGCTGTTAGTGTCTTAATGACCGTTCCACAGGTGCATGTTCATTAATTGTTTAAGTTTCAGTGAACAAGCATGGGAAACAGTGTTTAAACCCTTTACAATGAAGATCTGTGAAGTTATTTGGATTTTTACAAAATATCTTCGAAAGACAGTGTTCTGAAAAAGGGACGTTTCTTTTTTAGCTGAGTTAATAATTTGAACTCAAACATGTATGTACTTATGGTGTCAGCGTTTAACTTCTTATGGTTGGGGGGCAGTTTTGAATAGCTTGGATGAATAAGGTGCCCAGAGTAAACTGCCTGCTACTCAGGCCCAGAAGCTAAGATATGCATATTATTAGTGGATTTGGATAGAAAACACTCTGAAGTTTCTAAAACTGTTTGAATGATGTCTGTGAGTATAACAGAACTCATATGGCAGGCAAAAACCTGAGAAAAAAATCCAACCCGGAAGTGGGAAATCTGAGGTTTGTAGGTTTTCAAGTCTTTGCCTATCCAATATACAGTGTAAAATGTGGTCCTAAGGCTTCCACTAGATGTCAACAGTTTCTAGAACCTTGTTTTAGGCTTCTACTGTGAAGGGGGAGCGAATAAGAGCTGTTTGACTAAGAGGTCTGGCAGAATGCCATGAGCTAAGTCATGTGCGCGGCCGTAAGAGCGAGCTCTGTTCCTTTTCATTTCTAAAGACAAAGGAATTGTCCGGTTGAAACATTATTGAAGATTTATGTTAAAAACATCCTAAAGATTGATTCTATATATCGTTTGACATGTTTCTACGAACTGTAATATAACTTTTTTGACTTTTCGTCTGGACTAACTAAACACACGAACAAAAAGGAGGTATTTGGACATAAATTATGGACTTTATCGAACAAAACAAACATTTATTGTGGAACTGGGATTCCTGGGAGTGCATTCCGATGAAGATCATCAAAGGTAAGTGAATATTTATAATGCTATTTCTGACTTCTGTTGACTCCACAACATGGCGGGTATCTGTATGACTTGTTTTGGTCCCTGAGCGCTGTACTCAGATTATTGCATGGTGTGCTTTTTACGTAAAGCTTTTTTTWAAATCTGACACAGCGGTTGCATTAAGGAGAAGTATATCTTTAATTCCATGTATAACACTTGTATTTTCATCAACATTTATGATGAGTATTTCTGTAAATTGATGTGGCTCTCTGCAAAATCACCGGATGTTTTGGAAGCAAAATATTACTGAACATAATGCGCCAATGTAAACTGAGATTTTTGGATATAAATATGAACTTTATCGAACAAAACATACATGTATTGTGTAACATGAAGTCCTATGAGTGTCATCTGATGAAAATCATCAAAGGTTAGTGATWAATTTTATCTCTATTTCTGCTTTTTGTGACTCCTCTCTTTGGCTGKAAAAATGGCTGTGTTTTTCTGTGACTAGGCACTGACMTAACATAACGACGAAAGCATGGTATGCTTTCGCGTAAAGCCTTTTTGAAATCGGACACTGTGGTGGGATTAACTGAGCCTCAACAAACCCAAAGCACATCAATTCACTCACCTTCCCCTATCATGGACACACCAATGGACATGCCCATGAACTTGCTTCTTGTCCACACATGGGTGTTGACACACATACTCCTCTCTGGRCACTCGCAGTAGAATCCTGAGACGGGCGGGTGGTGGGACACCTGCTCAGCCACRAAGCGAACCCGGTAACACTCAGTCCCCGATGGATCGTCCTGTTGTTGGGTGTTGTTGGGGCCCCTGGAGGCTGGTTCCCTGGGGYCCTGAGACCTGAGGGGCCTCACTCTGTCCCGAGGAACCTCCCAGGAACAGTGGAATGTCTCGCCCAGCGCCGRGTTGTAGGGCTTCTTGGCCACAGCTCCTTTGCGTCCCTCATGGAAGGCGGTAAGGTAGTACTCAACGAAGCGTACAATGCGGTCCTCCGCCGTGGCTCCAGCCGTGATGGACAGGAACATGTCCGGGTGGGCCATGAAGTTAGCGTACATCTCCAGCAGGGAGCGCTTCTCCAGGATGAATGTGGGCAGCACCACCTGGTAAACAAGGCGTGAGGCGACCGTTAAACTTGAGGGAGACACTTCACTAGATTGCTGGTAGGGAACAGTAATAAAGAGGAGCACTAGTCGTAACTTAAACTAAAAGCTTTTTTAATGTCATTCCATGGCTGTTTTGATGCTATTGATGATTATATTCAACTGAGCAGGCTAGTGAAATGGACATACCAGTACATACCAAGACATTCCTATTCAGTGAACCAGTAAACATTGCATTGGCCATAGCAGCTCTAACATTCCAAGGGGAAACTACAGTGCCTTGCAAAAGTATTCATCCCCCTTGGCATTTTTCCTATTTTGTTGCATTACATCCTGTAATTTAAATAGATTTTTATTTGGATTTCATGTAATGGACATACACAAAATAGTCCAAATTGGTGAAGTGAAATGAAAAAAATACTTTAATGAATTTTAAAAATTACTTTAAAAAAAAGTATGATTTTTATTTTATTTTATTTTTTAAATACGAAAAGTGGTGCGTGCATATGTATTCACCCCCTTTGCTATATGTATTCACCCCCTAAATAAGATCTGGTGCAACAAATTACCTTCAGAAGTCACATAATTAGTTCAATAAAGTCCACCTGTGTGCAATCTAAGTGTCACCTGATCTATCACATGATCACAGTATATATACACCTGTTCTGAAAGGCCCCAAAGACAGCAACAAGCAACGGGCACCACCAAGCAAGCAGCACCATGAAGACCAATGAGCTCTCTCCAAACAGGTCAGGGACAAAGTTGTGGAGAAGTACAGATCAGRGTGGGGTTATAAAAAAATATACAAAACTTTGAACAAACCCCCCAGAGCTCCATTAAATCCATTTATAAAAATATTGAAATAATATGGCACCACAACAAACCTGCCAAGAGAGGGCCGCCCACCAAAACTCACAGATCAGGCAAGGAGGGCATTAATCAGAGACAACAAAGAGGCCAAAGATGACCCTGAAGGAGCTGCAAAGATCCACAGCGGAGATTGGGGTATCTGTCCATAGGACCACTTTAAGCTGTGCACTCCTAAGAGCTGGGCTTTATGGAAGAATGGCCAGAAAAAAAGCAATTGCTTAAATTAAAGAAAGAAATAAGCAAAMATGTTTGGTGTTCGCGAAAAGGCATGTGGGAGACTCCCCAAACATAAWTGAGCTTTTTGGTCATCAAGGAAAATGCTGTCTGGTGCAAACCCAACACCTCTTATCACCCCGAGAATACCATCCCCACAGTGAAGCATGGTGGCGGCAGCATCMTGCTGTGGGGATGTTTTTCATCGGCAGGGACTGGGAAACTGGTCAGAATTGAAGGAATGATGGATGGTGCTAAATACAGGGAAATTCTTGAGGGAAACCTGTTTCAGTCTTCCAGAGATTTGAGACTGGTACAGAGGTTCACCTTCCAGCAGGACAATGACCCTAAGCATACTGCTAAAGCAACTCTTGAGTAGTTTAAGGGGAAACATTTAAATGTCTTGGAATGGCCTAGTCAAAGCCCAGACCTCAATCCAATTGAGAATCTTAAAGATTGCTGTACACCAGCGGAACCCATCCAACTTGAAGGAGCTGGGGCAGTTTTGCCTTGAAGCATGGGAAAAAATCCCAGTGGCTAGATGTGCTAAGCTTATAGAGACATACCCCAAGAGACTTGCAGCTGTAATTGCTGCAAAAGGTGGCTTTACAAACTATTGACTTTGGGGGGGGCGAATAGTTATGCACGCTCAAGTTTTCATTTTTTTCTAATTTCTAATTTCTTGTTTGTTTCACCCCCCAAAATATTTTGCATCTTCAAAGTGGTAGGCATGTTGTGTAAATCAAATGATGCAAACCACCCAAAAATCTATTTTAATTCCTGGTTGTAAGGCAACAAAATCGGAAAAATGCCAGGGGGGGTTAATACTTTCGCAAGCCACTGTACGAAGAGAGCAGAGAGAGTTGGCTGTGTTMAAAATAAATCATGACATTCCTACATAATCTCCTCAGTGAACCAGTAAGTGTTGTGTTTGGCCATACCAGCTCTAACATTCCAAGGAAAAGACATGAAGAGAGCGTCAGCTGTCTTACCCGGGTGAGGTCCATGCCCAGTTTGAGCTGGGAGAGGAGGTGCAGGATGATGCTCCGCTGGTCRTCCAACACRCCCAGGTCCTCCTCGTCATTGTCCTCCATGTCAGTCACCTCCTCACTGGGGCTGACGGCCTCCAACCCTGCTGGGTGCTGCTGAAACAACAGAGACACAGTTAGACTTAGTGATCTGACATACAGTACCAGTCAAAAGTTTGGACAGACCTACTCATTCAAGGGTTGTTCTTTAGTTTGACTCTTTTCTACATTGTAGAATAATAATGAAGTCATCAAAACAATGAAATAACACATATGGAATTATGTAGGAACCAAAAAAGTGTTACGCAAATCAAAATGTATTTTATATTTGAGATTCTTCAATGTAGCCACCCTTTGCCTTGACGACAGCTTTGCACACTSTTGGCATTCTCACAATCAACTTCATGAGGGAGTCACCTGCAATGCATTTCAATTAACAGGGGTGCATTGTTAAAAGTAAAATTGTGGAATTTCTTTCCTTCTTAATGCGTTAATTATTAATGCACTTAATTATGGTCAATTTAGACTGATAATAGTATCTAGTCATGATAAGGGGTGAAATAAGTATAGCCAGTTACAATTGTAATGGTTTAGCAGATTATAAAAAAAAGAAGACCAGTCTTTACGTGGCTCAAAGAAAAGGAATATAACATATACTGTTTACAGGAAACTCACTCTACATCCTTAGATGAAGTTGTGTGGTAAAAGGAATGGGGTGGTGAAATAATTTCCTGTCATGGACAAAAGAACCCTTTAAATACCAGGCAGGGAACACAACCAATTGAACCGTTCCATACATTCTTGTTCCATTTATCACTGACATATTCCGACCACATTCACACCTCTTTGCATTTCCTTCCGCCGGGGTGGGGGGTGAGGAGCAGGGGGGGGGGGGGGGGGGGGGGGGGGGTCAAGGTATACCTCAGAGAATTTCCCCTGAGAGTGCACTTCCTGATTCCTTGCAACAGCTTCGGGCCTCCAGCACGGACTCACAATGCCTTCGCGAGGCTTTTGATATGGTTGATATGGTGCAGTGAACGTGGACAGGGTTGTGTCCTCCATTTGTGTTCCGGCATTCAGCTGGAAGCAGATCCAATATAGGTTCAAGAAGAGCCCTAGTGCCTTTGATATCTCAAAAGGCACAAAGCCTAATATATAATGTAAGAAAGTGCTCCAGAGTCTGTGGCCAACCAAAACGGTCGTATTCTTCTCCTCCTCTTCCTTCCTTCTCCCTCCTTTTTCACTCCCCCTGTCTTTTTATTTGTTTTTCTAACAATGTACAGTATGCGTWTGCATCTGACATGTGACAGTCTGCAATGAAAAGAAAATGTCACAAAAAATGCCACCGAATGTGGGACAGAATACGGTTCTCTGTAAATCACAGCCTGTAATGCATTATACAAACAGAATGAACCATTAGTTGGTAAATGCATACGTGACTAACTCWGATATCGGGAGCTTATTCTACTTGTGTTAAGAATAGAGAACAGAGGTAYTCCTTGAGCGACATAATGGAGTGCGAAGAGAGAAAACAGAGGGAACAAAGAGAAAAATCACCAGGAGGAATCTGCCTTTCTGTCACCTGAATATTTCATTCCATGTATTTCATGTATATTTCATTCCAAGCCAAGCTTGTGCGCGCTCACGCACGCACAGTCCCAGGAGCTAGCATGCCCCAGAAGCAGAGGGATATAAATAGCTAGAAATAGAAAAAGAAGGAGGTAGGAGGTCTGTTGTGATTCCAACACACTAACTCATTAAAACGGCTCTTAATAATGAGCGGAAATTCCTTGAGAGGCCAACTCAGTTCTACCTCTATCCAATTGAGTTATGCGAGCAGGTCTCTACTCTCCTCAACACTGTAGACATTACATGTTGCTAACAAGGAACATACGCTGGGAGGAAAAAAATGTAGTCTCTGTTATTGTACAACAGAAACAACCAAAGCATTCGGCTCTATAGGAATACATCGTTGGCCGCCAATACCACTTGACTACCAAGTCACTAAATGTGTCCGCTTGTTTTCATGGAGTTGGAGGTTTATACATATGATTGGGGTTGGCACAAAGTCTTTTGGGGTTCTGCCTTCGCTGTTACAGGGTCTGACAGTTGGTCAAGCTACAGAGGCAGTTAGAACGGACCGTGTTCTACGTCATCTTGTTCGAGGAGAATGCAGAACAACACAGCTCAGCAAAAGCACTTCACCACATGGCTCATCAACTTCTATCCACAGCATTGATTTGATCAGTGCAACAACAACAAAAAAGAACTGCATTTTGCAGTCAAGTGGCAGAGTAGACACTCCATTGGTCGATATCACAGAGACGGACAAACCAATGTGTCAGGGTAAAGGCTCATGTCACAATCTATTTTAACAACGACCCTTAAAACAATGAAATACCATTTGAAAGAAACACACTGAGCGTCACTCTCCATTCCATAAAACATTAGAACAGCCTTCAAAGGGTGCCACAAAATGTGCAAAGCACAGAATTTGCTCCTCTCGCTGCAATCTCACTCCCTTTACCTCGAAACACATCTATCCCCCTCAGGCATACTAAATACACTCACGGTCACACACACAGTCTAACAGTCTAACTTTAAACACCCTCACTTACGTTGCAGGGTTGAGAAGACACAGGCTTGCTCTCAGTACAGCTGGATCTCATCTCCAGTAATGCTGTTTGTGTATGTATGAAAGACGCACCGATCACAGACAAACAGTACCACACCGGTGTCCACAATGTCCTGGAACAGAGTTTCTACCCCCAGCTTCACTGTTGCAGAAAGGTACTACSAAGACAAAAATCTCCGGGAAACACAATTCTACCGTTAAAATGATATTCAGTTAAAGCTCCTTCAGCTTCTTCCCATGCCATTGTAGAGAGAGCCTTTATAGTTCCGAGAGGCTTGTTCTGCTGAGAGCACGTTGTGCAGAGGCAGAGTTGTCCGGCTGGAGAGAGACATGCGCTGTGTTGGTGGAGGTGGTGGAGGTTGGTAAACACCCTAGTCTAGTGCATGTCGAAGAGAGAGGAGTGAAAGTTAAGGCACTGTACAGCTGCATAGTCTCAGCCTCTCTCTCTCTCTCTCTCTCTCTCTGCCGCTCACTCCACTCTGAGGGGGAGAGACCCTGTGACGTGGCCCGTTCCCTCCATCCCCCTCATCCCTCGTGTTTCCCTTACGCTTCCCTCTTCTCCTCTCCCCCATACTTCTCCTCTCCTGGCTGTCACACGATGGTGTGGATCAGCCGGCTTAATTAAGCAGCAGTTTGGCAGCTCTGGAGACCCCATCAGCACTGGTTCAGCAGGAGCTACTGTATGGTGGGCGGCTTTCAAACAACACTCTCTCTATCGCTCTTTTTCTCTCTCTCCCTTTCACACTCTTTCTTTTGCACTTTCACTCTTCCTTCTCTCTCATAAGCTTTAAAAAAAAAACTTTCTTCCCACAGTATGTCATTGAACACTGCAGGTCTTTTTCATTCATCCTTCCTCTCTCTCCTCATTCACCACACTCTGTTTTCTTATCACACGTTCCCTCTCCTTAACTAGCTCCCTCTTCTGTTACCCTTCCCATGCCCCCCCCCCCCCTTTTCTCTTTGCTCTCTCCCTCTCTTAAGGCGTCAGGGGAGTGTGTGGGCGGATGGCTGGGATAGGAGGAAAGTCTGGTCATGCTCTCACTTCAAAGGCAAACTCTTTCTTCCACTTGACTTGAGTAGACTAACCTTTAAGGTCCATTCAACATCCACCTTCATCCCTATCCTCTTTCCTCCTCATCCTCCACTTCTCCGCCAAATGTCATGACATCCCCCCTGTTCCTCTATCGCTGCTCCCCTCCCTCGCTCATTCCTTCCGCAAATACTGACCTTTTGATACAATGGAACTGTCCTCGTTTCACCTTCACCCTCTCAGCACACGACTAGCCTAGGCACTTTTCTCCCCTCTGTTCCCCTTTTGTTTCACATGCTGAAAAAGTCACTAAGTTCGTTGTTAGATCTTTGGAAACACAGTGAGATGTCAACTTTGTTGCGGCAAATGACATTTTTAATTTTTTGTGTGCTCAGTCGGCCCGAAACGACGTCTTCATTAGTTCTGAGCCATCTAATTTTTTTTTTTTGTCGTCTTCTGAACTGCTCGCTTAAACAGCTGCTTCAGTTTCTACGAATTCCAAACAAAGGAGCTTAAACACCCAGAACTTTTCTCTGATAACAACCTAGATCATAATGTCAACTCAGWGAGTAGAATCACCAGAGGCATTGTCAGAGAGTGGATCGGCCTCGGAGCCCTCGACAGACACACTCGCTTTGTTTGGATATTGACAGATAAAACAGACGCAGTGTGAATTCACACCCTGGCACGTCGATCAGCACAGGCGGAAAAGAGCTGCGCCGTCTGCCTCTCCAACACTGACGAATATCCACAGAGAGGACCTGGATCGGATGTGAGCTGCTCAAGGCCCGTATTTATGCTGATCTTGGATCAGGTCCCCCCCCCTTGTCCAAGTAATCTTATTCATTTTGATCTAAAAAAGCAAAGCTGGTCCTAGATCAGCGCTCCACCTCTGAGACGCTTTATAAATACAAACTATGTCACTCCTGAGCCTAAAACAAAGATACATGTTATTGGATGGGCTAAAACAATTGATGACTATAGCTTTAGCTGTCTATACTRTAAACTGTCTAATAAGCCATTATATATAAAAGAGCCATTACAGGTCTTCCAATGGCGAGGTCATGAAGGGACGTGTGCTCTACTTTCTTACTTTCAAAAAAGAGATTATTATTTACACTTCTTTCCAAGCCTGTGCTGTTTGAGGTTGCAGCTTGGACCCGTGTGTCCTGACAGGACTGCTGCCTGTGGAGACTGAGAGGAGAGTGCATCTTAGGATAGCAGGTATTGCTAGTGGAGAGAGGGGGGTGAGCRGGGTAGTAGCAGCTGGGAAGGAAAGCCCCTTGGGAAGAAGAAGAGTGGCAAGCGTGTTGGTGTTTTTAGATGTTGCATTTGGCCTGGCAAGGAATTGCAATAAAAACAGAGGCAAAAATCTAAGACAAAGAAAAGTACTATGAGCCCTTGAGGCTGATGCAAAAATGTCAAAAATAACCTGAGAAGGGAGCGCGGTTTCAACATGGCTACGTAAAGACGTGTTCCGAGGCCTCTCCACTAAGGGTCGATACTTTTATGTTTTAACATTTTATCTGTCAAAACGAGTACACACTTTGCACATCTCCTGGCTCTAGCAACATTTGGATGGCATTCTTGAATACGCCTGGAACTGGGAAAACGAGATGAAACGTTAAACAAGAAGACACGGCGAAGACGAGCAACAAGATGGCGGATGCTAACGCTATGGAGATGCTATTCACTGTCCGCGCAGAAATGGCTACACTACGCTCTAGGGTTGAATGGCGGGWACCCGGTTACCGAGCTTGATCATTTYCCCAKGATAAATAACTGCGAGAAACCGGTAAATTCTAATAAGTTATTTATATGAACAGCATGGCGTGAAATGGAACTGTTAAATGATATKCAWTGTCTAAATATGGCTTCCCTACAGCCTCCACATGATGAATCAACRCTCAGGGTGGGGACAGACATCCCATCCAGTATGGAGCGCAGTTCACAATGCATAGAGACATATCATCTGATCATGGWAACTTTTTTTCTTGTGACAGGTAGGCCTACGTTTGATGCAGCATAGCCTATGCTACAGTATTATAAAGACAATGCAAGTCTAATTTACCCATCTCCATCTGGCTTTCGGGGTCACCTTGTTTTTTAATTGTAAAGATTTCTTTTTTATTGCAGCTGCAGAGTTTAAGCTGTTTTATCACTCAAATATCGTTGCTTTAAATCAGTCCATCAACTCCATTTAAATTGCATCCAAAATGAACTCTGTTTTAGATTGATATATAGCCATATATACTGTATATAGATGTCCTTGCCTACCTCTTTCAGGTAATAAATGCAATGGACGCAACAATAGAGAGAGAAAGACGAGGTAGGCTCGTCTTTCTMGGGGAATTATTATGAAAGGTATATATTCATCCTCCTACTAATGATMTTTTCCCGGTATTTTACAAATGTTCCATCCCGAGAAGAAATAACTTTTCTCCCGGGTAACCCAGTATTTCCTGCCAAAACCAGAAGTGTCATTCAAAAGCATTATAGTGCATATAAATATGTCTGGATTTGATTAGAGCTTTGATCAGCATGAACATTCAAACCTGATGCTACCTGAACCTGATGAGCCATATATTAAATACATTTTATGAGCCCTACATTAACGACATTTAATGAGCCCAAGTCCAAAAAAGCCCAAATGATTGTGCCGTTATCCAACACATTAAACATGACAGCAAAACACAAAAGCCCATAGATGTAGCTAGCTACAGTGCATTCGGAAAGTTGTCAGACCCCTTGACTTTTTCAAACATGTTACAGCCTTATTCTAAAATTGACTAAATAAATAAAAAATCCTCTTTAATCTACAAACAATACCCCATAATGACAAATGGAAAAAAGGTTTTATTTTAATGAAAAACTGAAATAACTTATTTACATAAGTATTCAGACCCTTTGCGATGAGACTCAAAATTGAGCTCAGGTGCATCCTGTTTCCATTGATCATTCTTGAGATGATTCCACAACTTGATTGGAATCCACCTGTTGTAATGTAATTGATTGGACATGATTTGGAAAGGGACACACCTGTCTATATAAGGTCCCATAGTTGATAGTGCATGTCAGAGCAAAAATCAAAGCATGAGGTTGAAGAAATTGTCCGTAGAGCTCCAAGACAGGATTGTGTCGAGGCACAGATCTGGGGAAGGTTACCAAAACATTTCTGCAGCATTGAAGGTCCCCAGGAACACAGTGGCCTCCATCATTCTTAAATGGAAGAAGTTTGGAACCACCAAGACTCTTCCTTGAGCTGGCCACCCAGGCAAATTGTGCAATCGGAGGAGAAAGTCCTTGGTCAGGGAGGTGACCAAGAACCCGATGGTCACTCTGACAGAGCTCCAGAGTTCCTCTGTGGAAATGGAGCACTCTGGAGCCCTCTCTGCAGCACTCCACCAATCAGGCCTTTATGGTAGAGTGGTAGCCCCTCCTCAGTAAAAGGCACATGACAGCCTGATTGGTGTTTGCCAAAAGGCATCTAAAGACTCTCAGACCATGAGAAACAAGATTCTCTGTACTGATGAAACCAAGATTGAACTCATTGGTCTGAATGCCAAGCGTCACGTCTTGAGGAAACCTGGCACCATCCCTACGGTGAAGCATGGTGGTGGCAGCATCATGCCGTGGGGATGTTTTTCAGCAGCAGGGACTGGGAGACTAGTCAGGATCGAGGGAAAGATGAACGGAGAAAAATACAGAGAGATCCTTGATGAAAACCTGCTCCAGAGCGCTCATGACCTCAGACTGGGGTAAAGTTTCACCGTCCAACAGGATAATGACCCTAAGAACACAGCCTAGACTACGCAGGAGTGGCTTCGGGACAAGTTTTTGAATGTTATTTTTTTTAAATAGGTGTTTGCTTTGTCATTATGGGGTATTGTGTGTAGATTGGTGAGGGGGGAAAAAAACATTTTACTCAATTTTAGAGTAAGGCTGTAACATAACAAAATGTGAAAAAAGTCAAGGGGACTGAATACTTTCCGAATGCACCGTATACACTCTATTGAGTAAATAAATGAAACTAGCTCCAGTAGGCTAATCTTTTTGAGTGTGAACTGTATTACTGTACTGTATTATAATGTATTATATGGACTGGAATTACACACATGGTTCAAACCATAATAAAGCAGAAGAGAACATGCGATTCTGGTGCAGCACATGCGGCCTACAAAGTTACAAGTATAGGCAGGCAAATTTGATTTTGAAATATAAATGGGCCTATTTGTATAACCAGTAGGCTGACGCATACTGTATATACCTTTCATAATATTTCCCCTAGTTATTAGCCTACCTCTTCTTTCTTTCTCTCTCTATCGTCGCTTTATTCCTTTCAACAGTTAAATGAAATATGTTTCGTTGTCCTTATCTTCATCATTATAATGACATCCTTGAATAATATAGGACTATAAGTAAATGCTTATGGGTTATGGGTCTGAATAAATAGCTGTTATAGCCTACCACCATCACATGTTCGCTCTTCTTTCAAACTACCTGTGAGTTCTATTGGCTGCTGTATTTAACATTCAGAAAAAGCTTGCATCCCTAGTCTATTACATCCCTAGTCTATTGGTATAAGAAATGCACAAAAAAAAGGATGTCCAGCAAGCTATTCTAGTCTAGCTTCTCCTGCATGGGACTCCAAGAGCTAAGGAGCGTTTTTTTAATGAGAGTTTATTGTGCATAATCCATTATTAATTAGTTAAATATAAGGCTAATACTGCATTGCATTTAGTACCTGAAATAGGTAGGCTAGGTCATCTATATATAGGGCTATATATCAATCTGGAACTGGATTATCTATTTTGGATACAATTTGAATGGAGTTGATGGAGAGTGAGAAAGACTGCTCTGCGTGCACTGATTTAAAGCAGGCTGTTTTAAAACTTCTTAGGGCTAGGCCCCTTTTTTCTCCATTTCCGCCTGAATGACGTGCCCAAAGTAAACTGCCTGTAGCTCAGGCCCTGAAGCCAGGATATGCATATAATTGGTACCATTGGAAAGAAAACACTTTGCAGTTTGTAGAAATGTTAAAATAATGTAGGAGAATATAATACAATAGATATGGTAGGAGAAAATCCAAAGAAAAACAAACCTGAATTTGTTTTTGAGAGAGACCATCTTCTTAGAAATGCATGAGAAAGCTCATATTGTAAAATAGCTCCCTGGCTTCCTATGGCTTTCACAGGGTTTCAGCAGTCTATGTTCAAGGTTTCAGGCTTGTAACTTCAAAATAATAAGAAATAACAGTTTTAGTAGAAGGACGCAGTCTTGGAAATCCGTGTTTGCGCGCGCCATGAAGAAATGACGCACCTGCTAAAATCGGTTTCCTATTGAACATACTTCTTTCCGAAAGAAATATTATAGTTTGATTACATTGTAGGGTATCTAAGGAGTAAATAAAAACATATTTTGACTTGTTGAAACTAAGTTTAGGGGTAGATTTTCAGATTCCTTTCTCTACAAGTTGAACGAGTGGATTACTCAAATGAATGGCGCCAACAAAACAGACTTTTTGGGATATAAAGAATGATTTTATGAATGACAAAACGACACTACATGTTATAGCTGGGACCCTTTGGATGACAAATCAGAGGAAGATTTTCAAAAAGTAGTGAATATTTAATCTTTATATGTGAATGTATGAAACCTGTGCCGGTGGAAAAATATTTTGATGTGGGGCGCCGTCCTCAAACAATCACATGGCATGTTTTCGCTGTAATAGCTACTGTAAATCGGACAGTGCAGTTAGATTAACAAGAATTTAAGCTTTCAGCCGATATAAGACACATATATGTACCAATTTTTTTTAAATCCATAATATTTATTACAATTTATTTGAATTACGCACCCTCCAGTTTCACCGGAAGTTGTCCCGCTAGCGAGACCCCGGTCCTTAACTCTGCAGCTGCAATAAAAATATAGTTATAATTAAAAAAACAAGGTGACCCCGAAAGCCAGATGGAGATGGGTAAATTAGACTTGCATTCAGTCTTTATATTAATGTAGCATAGACTATGCTGCAGCATATGTAGGCCTACTTGTCACAAGAAAAAAAGTTACCATGATGAGATGATAGGTCTACATGGATTGTGAACTGTGCTCCATGCTTAGATCGGCTGTCTGTCCCCACCCTGAGCGTTGATTCATCATGCGGAGACTGTAGAGAAGCCATATTTAGACAATGCATATAATTTTACAGTTCCAATTCCAGGCATTATCCAGGCTGTATCGCATCCGGCCGTGATTGGGAGTCCCAAAGGGCGGTGCACAATTGGCCCTGCGTCGTCCTGGTTTGGCCGGGGTAGGCCATCATTGTAAATAAGAATTTGTTCTTAACTGACTTGCCTAAAGGTTAAAAAAAAAATGTAAAAAAAATAATTAATAATCACACAATGCTGTTCGTATAAATAATGTTATCATTTACCGGTTTCTCATAGTTATTTATCTCTTTAAAAGGGAGTGGTTGGGGTGGTAAATCCCAGTAAATCTTGATAACCTCGTTCCTGCCATTCAACCCTAACTGGGTGGGCCAGGTGTATTTTTCTTATTTTAGTTCAAACAAAAGAGGCACAGATATCCTTTTCCAATTCAGGGACACAGACCACGAAAGAGGATTTATTTTGATTAAAGGTAATATTCTGGGTCAACATATTACTATACTAAATGTATATGGCCCGAACACAGACTCCCCCAAATGTATGTCTGACATGACATTATTATTTAATCAACTCCTTCAAGGGACATTTATAGCAGGAGATTTTATCTGTACTCTGGGTAAACTGAATAAATCATCAACTGCTCCATTCTCGAATCATAGAGCCTGAAATACTCTTAGAAGCATTTGTGATTCATCTGGTTTAGTAGACGTATGGAGAGAGCTACACTACATGGCATACAAAAGTATGTGGACACCAATTGAAAGTAGTGGATTCGGCTATTTCAGCCACACCCGTTGCTGACAGGTGTATAAAAAAACATTGGCAGTAGAATGTAAAAATCGTCTGTCCTCGGTTGCAACATTCACTTCCAAGTTCCAAACTGCCTCTGGAAGCAACGCCAGCACAATACCTGTTTGTCGGGAGCTTAATGAATAGGGTTTCCATGGCCGAGCAGCCGCACATAAGCCTAAGATCACCATGCCCAATGCCAAGCGTTGGCTGGAGTGGTGTAAAGCTCGACCGCCATTGGACTCTGGTGCAGTGGAAACGCATTCTCCGGGGTGATGAATCACGCTTCACCATCTTGCAGTCCGACGGACGAGTCTGGGTTTGGCGGATACCAGGAAAACGCTACCTGCCCGAATGCATGGTTCGGGCTAGACCCCTTAGTTCCATTGAACTTTTTTTTAAATTCTGAACCATCAGTGGCCGTTAACACAGATGGTAAGCTATCAGAAAGATTTCCTATCGGTAGGGGCTGTCGTCAAGGCTGTCCTTTATCTCCTGCTCTGTTCTCATTTGTCATATACAGTAACCACTGGCTGAGGCAATAAGGCCTAGTAGTAACATCAGGGGCGTCTATGTGAGTGACGAAGAGCATAGAATTTCATTATTTGCTGATGATGTGCCTTTATATATGTCTAAACCAGAGACCTCTGTCACTGCAGTATCGGACGTCATATCTGAATATGGTAACCTGTCAGGGTACAAAATTAATGTGGATAAATCCATGGCTTTACCTTTGAATATCCCCTCTACAGTCAACTTAGAAACGATATCTCAATTCCATTCCAAGTCTTAAAGACCTGTTCACTTCAAATGATATGCCTTTGCTCACAAAGTCCTGGTTAACTGGTCTGCCCTACCAAACTCTCTTTTTGGCAAGATGAAGGTGGTCAACGCCAAAAATATATAAATATATCTCGAACACTAAGAAACCTAAAACCAAATTGACCAAACTAATTAAGCCTAAGGATTTAGGAGGGGTCTCTGCCAAATCTACAACTATATTACTGGTCTGCTCAAATCAAGCACATGATTAGTTGGTTCCTACACAGGCTCAACTCACTTTGGGTTGGGATGGAATCAATAGCATGCCACCCAACACCAATAGCTTCCTTACCATTTATTCATAGCTTTGATAAGATCCAGGCCTTATCTGACAATTTTACAGTACATTATACACTCTTAGCTTGGAAAGATGCAAGGAGATACTTGCAGATTCCAGACCATATACAGTATCACTCTGGTCACCGATGTCCCTTAATCCTGACTTCCCCCCCACACATAAGGAGTATTGGTCTTTTGGACTGGAAGATAAAGGGTATTGCTGACCTTACCTTTATTTACTCAGGACACTCTAAATCGTTCCAACAGATAAAAACTGATTTTGACTTACCTACTGTAACAAATATTTTTTTAAGTACCTACAATTTAGACACTTCATAGAGGGTCAGAAGAAAGTGGATAAACTACGTTTTCAAATGACTGAAGTTGAAAAACTATTTACGAATCTTACTGTTCGGAGAGGTTTAATCTCCCAATTGATATTCAATTTTATTGAACAGAAGTGGTCACCCTATGACGCATTGAGACATGTTTGGGAGAGAGACAAGACTGGACTTCTATCTGCGAAAGGGTCTACCCCAAATGCACCTCCATAAACATACAATAACTACATTTGACCTGTCCTCCACATAATGTTTTCTGATGCATCACTGTAACAGAATCCACTCTTGTTGGAATTATATTCATTTACACATCCAGAAGATCTTGGGTAGACAATTTGCTCTTTGCCTGAATTTATATTTCCTCTACTTTGATTGTAACGTTGTGTTTGACCCTGACTCTGATAAGTTGTTAACTTATCCAAAAAATGTATAGTGTTATTGTGGTCCACACCGCAAGTACCATCTGCTATTCTACCCTTAGAAAAACGTACCTTTGATTTACACCAGAAATCTGATCAATTTAGGAAAATCTGATCTCCATTGTGGTCCTATGTAAATAACCTCCCATAAATGCCCCATATTATAATTGTCACGTTTTATTGTATGACCGACATCTTGTATAATGTTTTACTTATTCCATTTTATTGCACCTAGTCTGTGTGGTGCACTTTGTTTGGTCGTCTATGTAAACCCTGTTAAGATAAAATACAATTCTAATAAAAAGATAAATTACAAAAGACAATCACCTAAGAAAACCATCCAGACAGAGAGTGAATGTAAGCACTCAACGCACACATCTCTCTCTTCATCCATCTAGCTCCATCTTCTCTCCAAAATTATAGTACCCCCGCAGATCTTCCATCCTCACTGGTCTGCCTCACAACAACAGAAAATATACGTTCTGTTTTACAGTATATGTATTGCACTAACCATTTTTAAGCTGCATTTTGGTCAGCGTGTCAGGCCAAATGCAACATCTAAAAACACCAACACGCTTGCCACGCTTCTTCTTCCCAAGGGGCTTTCCTTCCCAGCTGCTACTACCCTGCTCACCCCCCACTAGCAATGCCTGCTATCCTAAGATGCACTCTCCTCTCAGTCTCCACAGGCAGCAGTCCTGTCAGGACACACGGGTCCAAGCTGCAACCTCAAACAGCACAGGCTGCTACCCAACCAAAACAGACCGAGTGCCAACGTGCATACAGAACAGAGCAAAAACAAATGCACAGGGACATGTTACTTGCAAAATGTATGTATTTGAAACCGAGGCCATTTAAATCTAACAGATCCAACGCCAAGACTAGAATGAGATCCACAATGATTACGGATGCATTGACTGCATCAAAGCCCATATCAATTTGGCTAGCTAGTATCAGACCTCCCAAATATGCTCCCGAGGCAAGTAGAGCTGGGAGCAAGGCCTAGCTTCTTCATTTATAAATAATCATGAGGAGTTTCATCAGGGAGGCATTTCATGAGGGGACCTTTTCTCATACACACAGTTGTTTGACTAACCATACGTGCGCGCACACACACAGACAGAGAGAGACAGAGAGAGACAGAGACAGAGAGCTCAAAGACATTACACTAGAGAATAGCATTTTCTTACAGTGCATCATTCGTTTCTCCCAATGGCACAATTCAAATGAATGCGGCCAAAAGTTTGGGATAATGATTTTAGACTAGATTTTCTCATCAATATGATTATTTTTCTTATCCTTATGTGCTGCTCTGTGGTTCTCACTGGAATCACACAACTCATCATGACAAGTACGATGCCAGAGTTCAGGGACCTGTACAGGTCATGGCAGCTGAACTGACAACGAGTCAATTATTTCCATTTCTCCCACACTATGTTCTGTCTCAGACAAGCCAACATTTATGTAAAGTTATAGTTTCACATTTTGACATTTCCAAAGTCCTAGTTGCTCTGACGTAAAAACCTGAATAAAGCCACACAAGAAAGATGAATTAATACACAACGATAGCATTTTACATCACACACTCGCACAAGCACCCCATATTCTAACAACAACTCATAGCTAGAGGATTAGCGTAGAAACATCACGCTCTCAACCCCTTTGAAAACACGGGGCTGTCAAAACACAATACAGAACCAAACCTCTAATTACTTTCTCTCAGAAGACACGGACAAAAACAGACAGAAAACCCCAAATCAGAGTCAAGACAAAGTTGGTTGCGAGCCCTCTGAAGTCTCAGTGCCGTCTCAGCCAAAGTAATGAGCATTCTGTGGGAGATGGCGCCGGAGCTTTGAAGTGAGACTGAAGTGAGACAACTTTGAGGAAGTGTTTCTAATTGTCAGGTGTCCGATTAGGTCTCAGTGACGAGGAGCATTGAGCGAGTTTAATAAGGAGTGTAGATAAGGTACTCAGGATGAGTCACAGGTGGATCCCTCTACCCGCCCACTTGTCTGAAAGACGATAGAGGGAAGAGGCTGTGACGTGTCGTGCTGTTTTCTGACAGGGATCTTGCTTTTTTTTCTCTCCGAAATTTAAACTGATTAAGGCTTCTGTTTTTTTAAACTCCTATAACGACGGTATATACTGTATTACCATGACAACGACACGGTGAATGTTGTTTAAGGTGTGACATCTCACGTTTGTACTTGGCATTAACCATTCATTCAGACTTCACATCATCCTCTTTTGCTACCCTCTACTGGAGAGGAATAATCACTGAATGTATTTTTGTGTGTATAGGTCCAAGTGCAATGTTACATTTACATTTAAGTCATTTAGCAGACGCTCTTATCCAGAGCGACTTACAATGTGTGAGGGATGTGAGGGTAGGTGTAGGTTGGTGAATGTAATAAGCCTGTCAAATGCATGTACCAAAGCCAATGTATAATGCCTCAATGTATTTAGTTGAATGTTTTATCTTATACCCTGTGGGTTCCGAGTCAATAAAGGGGAAGATCATCCAAAAACACTTCTGGTCCCTTTATAAACACTTTCCTGGACGTTAGTCAGTACCCCAGACAGTTTTTAGGTCCATTGCTTGAGTATTTAGATGTCGGTATTTTTATAACAAAATTAGACATTTCTGAAATTACCTAAAATGCATTAAAAACTATAGCTGTGTTTGAATACCCATACTAACATACTGTATACTACATACTTAATGAGTATATACTACATACTGTTAGTTAATTTTACTGTAAACGAACGGTTTCCTTTCAGTTGATCTTACTAGCGTTTCGCCTGTCTACCCGAAGTTGATGCTGTTGCTATGCAACATCTTGCTAGCTTGTTAGCATAACAAATTACTAGCTATACATTTTATGACTTGGGGTGTGCTCATAAATTAAATCTGGAATGGCAGAGTGCACTCAGAGTGGGGCATTTAGCTCTCGGGGGTTCAGAGTGCACACTTGACGCTCTGGCCGAGGAGTAGGGTTGATTCGAGCATTCTGACCTTAAAACGGCAGTCAAGCACCAAAGCTAACTGGGTAACGTTGGCTAGCTTGCTAGCTCCTTCCAGACACAAATGAGAGAACACCTCACTCCGACCATTTTATTCACCCTAGCAGAGCTGGTTAGGCAGTTTTCATGTTCTCCAGATTGTTGGTGACTATAACTGTGGTGCTGGCAACAATTTAATTATGCTTTTTTGCCGACGTTTCCTGACACCGGCCATATTCAATGGGTGTTGAGCGTTAGTAAATTCATCAGTTATTCTGCGCTCTGGTCTGGTACACTCAGACGAGACAAGAGTGCTCTGACATTTTTACGAAAGCACCCGAATATCCATTGAGAACGCACAACGACTATACCACTTAGCTAAACTAAGAATGACGAGAATAATCTGGTCAATAAACATTGGGCAGTTAGTTATATAGTTAATATACTGGCAAGTTTGATGTATTAGTAGCCAACTAACGTTAGGTAGCTAGCTAACATACTGGTGTAATGATATGCTATGTGGTTCGTAAGGATAGCATAGTTAACTAATTGTCAGCCAACATAATGTGTAAGGTAACTTATTTGAAAAGTCATTACTTTATTACATTGCTCAACATTTTCTTAACATTTGTCATAATTATCGGCTGCATATTTCCCGTCATTTTCTTCAAATCTGAAAAGGATGTGAAGCCACGCCGATTTTCTGAAGAATTGCATTATGTGCCCTAAAAGCACAGAAATAGTGTCCACTGCTTGTATCAAATATTATTATAACAAATTAAACCAAGATAGACCACATCCTGTCATTTCCAATGGGAACAGATGACTCATAGTGGGCAGAACAAGCAAGGTGGTGTGCAGAGCCAAGTACGAGTTAGCGAGATCCTATTGGCCCTGCATATTTCCGATATGGAACACCTACTCGGTGAAACGCTCGTGTGCAATAACTCAATTCGACTTTGCACTCCTAAACAACGCGATTTAAAAAAAATTTGGGCAAAGGCTAAAGTCTACAAAACTTAGTCCACTCTGTTCATAACAGATTTGAGTTCTGGGAACAGAAAACTGTATTGAGATCAAATTCTTCATCGATGAGAACATTTGCAGAATCTAGGCCAAAATCCATCTTCTCCCACTGCCCACCAGTGGGCTTCCTCTCACTACCATATTTGTTAGTGAGTGGAAACGCCAAGCGGATGCTTCATATTTATACATCCAGTGAAGTATAAATAAGGCATATGTGTGGTATATGCCCAACATACCACGGCTGAGGGCTATTCTTAGGCACGACGCATGGCGGATATAATATGCGATTATAAACTGGTTACCAACGTAATTAGAGCAGTAAAAATAAATGTTTTGTCATACCCGTGGTAGACGGTCTGATATACTACGGCTGTTAGCCAATCAGCATTCAGGGCTTGACACACCCAGTTTATAATTCGTCTTTTTGGCGAATGTAGTACGACATCCGGGATCTTTTGGCATACTAACTACATCCATACTATGACCAATATACAGTACTATATATTACATTTACGTCACAAATAGTACAGTTAGTGTGGTTAGTATGAGCATTTGAACACAGCTTATGTGTATTTATCGTTACATAAGCAACAAATGGTGTCCCCGGATTGAAATTGCAAATAAATGTGCTTTTTAATTTTAAAACTTTTTTTTAAAAGAAAGACATGGGCCGTGTTCTAAGACCCATACTAACCGTACTATTTGTGACGTACATTGAGTATGTAGTATGCTTATCGGTCATAGTAGGGCTCCGGGCAGTCGAGCGGAAATGGAGGAAAACTCGCCTCCCTGCGGACCTGGCATCCTTTCACTCCCTCCTCTCTACATTTTCCTCTTCTGTCTCTGCTGCTAAAGCCACTTTCTACCACTCTAAATTCCAGCATCTGCTCTAACCCCAGGAGCTCTTTGCACCCTTCTCCTCCTCCTGAATCCTCCTCCCCCCCCCCCCCCCCCTCCTCCTCTCTGCAGATGACTTCGTCAACCATTTTGAAAAGAAGGTCGACGACATCCGATCCTCGTTTGCTAAGTCAAACGACACCGCTGGTTCTGCTCACACTGCCCTACCCTGTGCTCTGACCTCTTCTTCCCTCTCTCTCCAGATGAAATCTCGGCGTTCTTGTGACGGCCGCCGCCAAACAACCTGCCCGCTTGACCCTATTCTCCTCTTCTTCTCCAGACATTTCGCGGAGACCTTCTCCCTTACCTCACCTCGTCATCAACCTCATCCCTGACGCCTGGCTACGTCCCCTCCGTCTTCAAGAGGCGAAGTTGCACCCCTTCTGAAAAAAACCTACACTCGATCCCTCCGATGTCACAACTACAGACCAGTATCCCTTCCTTTCTTTTCTCTCCAAAACTCTTGAACGTGCCGTCCTTGGCCAGCTCTCCCGCTATCTCTCTCAGAATGACCTTCTTGATCCAAATCAGTCAGGTTTTCAAGACTAGTCATTCAACTGAGACTGCTCTTCTCTGTAATCAGGAGGCGCTCCGCACTGCTCTCACGTAAACTCTCTCTCCCTCTGCTCTCATGCCTTCTAGACCTATCGGCTGCCTTCGATACTGTGAAACCATCAGATCCTCCTCTCCACCCTCTCCGAGTTGGGCATCTCCGGCGCGGCCCACGCTTGGATTGCGTCCTACCTGACAGGTCGCTCCTAGCCAGGTGTGCGTGGCGAGAATCTGTCTCTCACCACGTGCTCCTCACTCACTGGTGTCCCCCAGGGCTCGTTCTAGCCTCTCCTATTCTCAGTATACACCAAGTCACTTGCGGCTCTGTTCATAACCTCTAAATGGTCTCTCCTATATTGGCTATGCAGACGACACACAAAACTAATCTTCTGTCCTTTCCTCCTTCTGATGCCAGGTGGCGAATCGCATCTTCTGCATGTTCTGGCAAGAAACATATCAGTGGTGGAATGACAGATACTACTTACACCTCACAGCTGAACCTCGGCAAGACGGTAGCTGCTCTTCCCCGGGAAGGAGACCTGCCGGTTCCATGATCTCGCCATACGGTTGACAACTCATTGTGTTCTCCCTCCCAGTGTCTTGATAAGCAAAAACTTCGGACTGCTGATTCCACTTGCGTATCTACTTACTACTCGCATCGATTTCTGACGTAACTATACAGATGTGATTCTGTGTGGGCATGTGCCCTTAGTAGGCTCTTGATGTGAACAGGTCACTTATGGATTCAGAATTTCGTCATTTTTCCGCAGGTGTACGTACAAATTTCTGTGTGCTTTCCGCCGTCCCTCGATGCACGTTCTACGGGGAGCGGCAGATGAGCGATCTCGTGGATCCGAAGGCGAGAGTTGTAAGGTCTTTCGCCGTCTCGGGAGAGGTGATTCTGGACCATCAAACGATGGGCAGTCAAGCAACAAGCGCGGGGACGGGTCTCGCTTGGCTCTCCGGCTGGGCTCCCCTCTCAGGACCTGTCGACCAATTGAAAGACCACTCTACCAACTCGGCAAATTTTCTGGGTAAATACGCCACAGCAGATATCTACCCTGCTTGGATCGTTTCATTTACCATTTACACGCTCACTCCTTTTTCGCACGAAGTCTCTCCGCTCGTCATTGATCCATCAGGCGGGACTTACAAATGGTGGCATTCACTTATGGACATCGCAGTGGGATACGGCCACTTTAACAAATAGTGGCATCTCAAACGCTCCTCTCGCTCTCTTCCAACTGGCTTCTCAGTTTGAACTCGCATCCGAACAAGACATGGTGCTTGCCTACGGAGCTGTGAGGGGAACGGCACCTCAAGTACCCTCCAGCTCTGATCAGGCCTAACACCAAACAAGGGCACTGCGTTCATTCCACCTCTGGCCTGCTCCCTCCTACCACTGAGGAAGTACAGTTCCGCTCAGCCCAGTCAAAACTGTTCGCTGCTCTGCCCCCAATGGTTGGAACAAACTCCCTCACGACGACACAGGACAGCGGAGTCAATCACCACCTTTCCGGAGACACCTGAAACCCTACCTCTTAAAGGATACCTAGATAGGATAAAGTAATCCTTCATCACCCCCCCCCCCCCTCCCCCCCCCCCCTTTAAAAGATTTAGATTGCACCTATTGTAAAGTTGGTCTGTTCCCACGGATGTCATAAGCGTGAAGTGCACACATTTGTAAGTCGCTCTGGATAAGCGGTCCTGCTAAATGACTTAAATTGTAAAGGTAAAATGTTAAGTATAGATATATTTAGTATACCAAAAAGTCTTCGCCAGCGTATTTCTCATTTGTGTCCTGGAAGTAGCTAGCCAGTTAGCTTGTGTGTTGACTGCAGTGCTGTTGTGCATGGTCAGATACGCTCGGATCAACCTACTCCCTCGACCAGTGTCTCACTCTGAACGCTCGAGAGGGAAAACAGCAGAATTTAACGAATGACAATTCTGACATAATTAGCTTTCATCAGTAGGCCATTGGCAAAACAATTATCAGTAGGTCTCATGTTAGAAAGGTGACTAAGTGAGTTGATCACGAATGTCATTGTATTATCCTCATTTCTCAAACTGTAGGCTAGGCTTGACTACGTTAGATGGATTATACGGAAATTCTTCAAAGAGTGTAGTGCACGCTGCTAGCCAGGTCAGTTGAGAAATTATAGATTTTACCAGTTCAAGACAAATAAAACTTACTGATTAATGAATTATATAAGAATACATGTCAAACAACACAGCAAGACAAGAGGGAAAGAAGCTGGAGGCTACAGGGCTGAGGGAGCATGTCTGACGAAGGTTACTGATAAGAAAGCTAGGTAGATGTATAAGCTTTCATTAATTTGTACAGGCATGATGGCAGCTATTGTCTACTTTTGTTAGGCATAAGAGAAATGATTGTATCGATGATATCTAAAGGGTCTCACCCAGAAGAGAGGGTTAAACTTAAATATATTTTTTTCTAATGGTGATATACTATGACTGTGTTTGTGTGTGTGTGTGGTGTGTGGTGTTTGTGTGTGTGTGTGTGTGTTGTGTGTGTGTGTGGTGGTGTGTGTGTGTGGTGTGTGTGTGTGTTGTGTGTGTGTGTGTGGTGTTTATATATATATAAAGTTATATATATATATATCTCACACAAAAAAGTATTTTGGCTACATAGTACAGTCATTTTCGTGCCTTTTGTTGGTGATGGATGGGGACAGAGTAGACATTATTTGGATAGAATTTAAGTAAGTCATATTAGATCAGTGTTTAACACAAACTATGAGACAGTTATACTTTTAGCCAACCTTGACCAAAAATAACCTTATTTTGATAGATTTTACACCCGTAAAATACATGATGAAAAGACGTTTTGGGGGCTTTAAAAAAAATCCTGGGGGAATATGCACAGACCCCCCTAAAAGAGGCTTAGCCCCCCTATCCATGAATCTCTAGTGACGTCCCTGGTATGTAGTTTATACTTAAGTATGTAGTGCAAAGGTCTTCCACTAAGCTACCTGGGGCTGCATTTAGCCTAGTGGTTAGCGCTTTGGGCCAGTAAACAAAAGGTTGCTGGATCGAATTCCCGAGCTGACAAGGTAAAAATCTGTCGTTCTGCCACTGAACAGTTAACCCACTGTTCCCCGGTAGGCCGTCATTGCAAATAAGAATTTGTTCTTAACTGACTTGCCTAGTTAAAAATAATTATCCATATTGTCTGTAATTCGTTGATACTCTTCTTCGTGGATCTAAGATTGATAATTACAGGAGCCGGGACGAAGGAGAGTCTTACTATTAGTCTTCAAAAAAGGATGATAGGAAGTAAACAAAAGAGATAGCTAGCTAACTAGTAGCTAGGCTAGCGGTTAGTAGTGGTTAGTAGTAGTACTACTAGTAAAGTAGTAGTGAAATAGTACTCAAGTATTTAATTTATATATTCTGAAAACTGATCGATCTTTTTGATTACAGAGCCCTGTCCAGATCAATTTGGACAGCAAATACATGTGTTGTTCAGCCATTATCCATGTTTCA
Organism: Salvelinus sp. IW2-2015; assembly: GCF_002910315.2. NCBI lineage: Eukaryota > Metazoa > Chordata > Actinopteri > Salmoniformes > Salmonidae > Salvelinus > Salvelinus sp. IW2-2015. The sequence goes on along the minus strand of NC_036869.1, from coordinate 23,115,993 downwards.
AAATTACAGCAAAATATAGATCAGTGTCTTTGCCTCTCTGGTATAAGGAATTGGTTGAAATAGCTGTCATTATCCCTCTACTACCAGTCTACTCTGTATACAGACTAGGGATGCAGGGGCTACTGTATTATACCTGTCCGGGATTGCAATGGGTATTGGAAATGCATAAACCCACCTGATTCCTGCAAACACAAGCACACTCTGGCCCCCTGACGGGCGATGAGATGCTTTCTCTTTCAGACCACATAAAGAACTGATGTCAAATGCCATGCTTGTACTGCTTCTGTGTTCCTGAAGGACTCAGATGACCAAGTCGAATGACACTGATGCTGCTTTAAAACAAAGAATAAGCATAGAGTCAAAAGTTTACAGAAACTCCAAGAGCTATCCATTTAACCTTGGCTTGTGTATGTATGGGGTAACAAAAGCAATGCCACAGACTAGTCAAGGTCTGAAAGGACTAAAGATGAATACTGCATGGTACCTCTGTAAATCTATGTGCATTTAAGAGCCATCAAACTACATCTGCTGTGACACAGTCATGTACATGTCCTACAGTAGGCCATGGTATAGCCTATGTTGAGTATGGCTGCCACAGAGTATACAGAACCTCAGCAAAGATGCTGTGGCTACATTATATTTCAATGCCACCAGGTGGCAGGCTTGACACCAGCTCCTCTGACCTCTAACAAGTTTATTCCTGCAGTTCTGACAAGCACATTTACCCTGTCAATCATTCTATTCACCACATCTATCCGCCACCTCTATCATCTCAATTACTGAAAATCACTTTATTTCAATGGTCCAAAAAAAGGAAAAAAAGAAAAACACTTGAGATGAATCCTTTCCTCATATCTCTATCTCCTTCTCTCCTTACTAAGGCAGATGCAGAAGCTCTGTCTTCCATGATTGGGGCGAGAATAATGAAGAGAGAATATATGAGGGTGTCAGCTATCATTAGAAGATAAAAGTCTGTGTCAAGCTGGGCTAATGAGCCTTGGCAGTTAGCTCCATCTCCTGTCTGCCCTCTTCCTCGACAGGCCACTCCAGTACTAGACCCGCTAATGAAATTCTAATTTCATACTTCAGAAAAAAGGGGTATTGGAGGAGTAGCTAGCTGCTAGTCTAGACACAGTCTGGTTGAATGAGCAGAGTTGCAAGTTGTGATTGTTCTTGGTGGACTGTGATTGTTCTTTGTGGATTTCTGTGATCTACTGTATGGGTACATTTAGATATATAGACATTTACATTACATTTAAGTCATTTAGCAGACGCTCTTATCCAGAGCGACTTACAAATTGGACAAAGACTCTAGAGATGCAGTCTAGTCTAGATACACAGGACCGAAAGTCTTGACCCATGAACTCTCATGAAATATTTACTTTAAAGGTCGACCGATTAATTAGGGCCGATTTCAAGTTTTCATAACAATCAGTAATCTGCCTTTTTGGACACCGATTATGGCCAATTACATTGCAATCCACGAGGAGACTGCGTGGCAGGCTGACCACTTGTTACGCCAGTGCAGCATCAAAAGGACCGTGTGGCTGCAAGGAGCCAAGGTAAGTTGCTAGCTAGCATTAAACGTATCTTTTTAAAAAACTATCTTCACATAATCACTAGTTAACTACACATGGTTGATGATATTACTAGGTTAACTAGCTTGTTTTGCGTTGCATATAATCAATGCGGTGCCTGTTAATTTATCATCGAATCACAAGCATACTTCAACTTCGCCAAACGGGTGATGATTTAACAAAAGCGCATTCGTGGAAAAAGCACAATCGTTGCACAAATGTACCTAACCATAAACATCAATGCCTTTCTTAAAATCAATAGACAAGTATATTTTTTTTAAACCTGCATATGTAGTTAAAATTGCCTGCTAACATGAATTTATTTTAACTAGAGAAATTGTGTCACTCCTCTTGCGTTCAGTGCAAGCAGAGTCAGGGTATATGCAGCAGTTTGGGCCACCTGGCTCGTTGCGAACTGTGTAAAGACCATAATTAATTTGCCAGAATTGTACATAATTATGACATAACATTGAAGGTTGTGCAATGTAACAGCAATATTTAGACTTAGGGTTGCCACACGTTCGATAAAATACGGAACGGATCTGTATTTCACTGAAAGAATTAACGTTTTGTTTTCGAAATGATAGTTTCCGGATTTGACCATATTAATGACCAAAGGCTCGTATTTCTGTGTGTTTATTATATTATAATTAAGTATATGATTTGATATTTGATAGAGCAGTCTGACTGAGCGGTGGTAGGCAGCAGCAGGCTCGTAAGCATTCATTCAAACAGCACTTTACTGCGTCTGCCAGCAGCTCTTAGCAATGCTTGATCAACTCCCGAGATTAGGCTGGCAATACTATAGTGCCTATAAGAACATCCAATAGTCAAAGGTATAAGAAATACAAATGGTATAGAGAGAAATAGTCCTATAATAACTACAACCTAAAACTTCTTAACTGGGAATATTGAAGACTCATGTTAAAAGGAACCACCAGCTTTCATATGTTCTCATGTTCTGAGCAAGGAACTTAAACATTAGCTTTTTTACATGGCACATATTGCACTTTTACTTTCTTCTCCAACACTGTGTTTTTGCATTATTTAAACCAAATTGAACATGTTTCATTATTTGAGACTAAATGTATTTATTTATGTATTATATTACGTTAAAATAAGTGTTCATTGTTCATTCAGTATTGTTGTAATTGTCATTATTAAAAATATATTTATAAAAATCGGCCGACTAATCGGTATCTGCTTTTTTTGGTCTTCCAATAATCAGTATCGGCGTTGAAAAATCAGAATCGGTCGACCTCTAATTTACTGTATGGCATTCAACAAAGCAGACTTCAAAAACTTTTCAGCATGTAATACAAAAACATACACTAACCAGACTCTACTTCTTCTCTAACTCTGACACATTAGCAAAGTACTGCAACTATTTTGTCCATTTTATCAATAGTCCACAGAAAAATATGCAGATGATTCCCCCCCCCCATCATCCCCAAAAAGCACTTGTGTTGAGTAACTGCCATCAAACAAACACCAATTCCGACCACTCAATTGAAATCCTCGATAAATCAGTCATAAGGGATATGATCATAGGGAAGCCAGAATATCACCATGGAAGCCCCAAGCCAAATGGGAGAGAGTCCAGATGAGGCTGGCACCAGCACCACCACACATACTGTAAGGGTTGATTTGTCCTGTCAACACACCAAGTCAACAGACCATGTTAAACATCCCCATGGATTTATCTAACATCCTCTGCAAAATGAGACAATGTGTGGAAATGATATCAGACGTAGCTCAATTGGCAAATGGAATGACATCAAAGTACATACACTACATCTGCTTGTCGAACATCTCATTCCAAAATCAATGGCATTAATATGGAGTTGTTCCCCCCTTTGCTGCTATGACAGCCTCCACTCTTCTGGGAAGGCTTTCCACTAGATGTTGGAACATTGCTGCGGGGACTTGCTTCCATTCAGCCACAAGAGCATTAGTGAGGTCAAGCACTGATGTTGGGCGATTGGCACTATACATTGGGGCAGGTAGCATTCTCCTGGCATACGCCAAACCCAGATTCATCCGTCGGACTGCCAGATGGTGCAACCTGATGCATCACTCCAGAGAACGCGTTGCCGTTGCTCCAAAGTCCAATGGCGGCAAGCGTTACACCAGTCCAGACGACGCTTGGCATTGCGCATGGTTAGGCTTGTATGCGGCTGCTCGGCCATGGAAACCCATTTCATGAAGCTCCAAACAAACAGTTATTGTGCCGACGATGCATCCAGAGGCAGTTTGAAAATCGGTAGCGAGTGTTGCAACTGAGGACAGACGATTTTACACAATACGCGTTTCAGCACTTGGCCGTCCCAAATTGTGAGCTTGTGTGACCTACCACTTCGTGGCTGAGCCGTTGTTTCTCCTAGACGTTTCCACTTCTCAATAACAGCACCTACAGTTGACCATGGGCAGCTCTAGCAGGGCAGAAATTGGATTAACTGACTTGTTGGAAAGCTGGCATACTATGACAGTGCCACGTTGAAAGTCACTGAGCCCATAAGTAAGGCCATTCTAGTGCCAATGTTTGTGAGTGGAGATGGCTGTGTGCCCAATTTTAAACACAAGTCAGCATCGGGTGTGGCTGAAATAGCCAAATCCACTCATTTGAAGGGGTGTCCACATACTTTAGTATATATAGTGTATCTACATTTGTAGGCCTAGTACAGTTGAAGTCGGAAGTTTACATACACCTTAGCCAAATACATTTAAACTCAGTTTTTCACAATTCCTGACATTTAATCCCAGTAAAAATTCCCTGTCTTAGGTCAGTTAGGATCACCACTTTATTTTAAGAATGTGAAATGTCAGAACAATACTAGAGAGAATGATATATTTAATCACATTTCCATTTACATACACTCAATTAGTATTTGGTAGCATTGCCTTTAAATTGTTTAACTTGGTTCGGGTAGCCTTCTATAAGCTTCCCACAATAACTTGGTTGAATTTTGGCCCATTCCTCCTGATAGAGCTGGTGTAACTGAGTCAGGTTTGTAGGCCTCCTTGCTCAAACATGCTTTTTCCGTTCTGCCCACAAATTTTCTATAGGATTGATGTCAGGGCTTTGTGATGGCCACTCCAATACCTTGACTTTGTTGTCCTTAAGCCATGTTGCCACAACTTTGGAAGTATGCTTTGGGTCATTGTCCATTTGGAAGACCCATTTGCGACCAAGCTTTAACTTCCTGACTGATGTCTTGAGATGTTGCTTCAATATATCCACATAATTTCCCTTCCTCATGATGCCATTTATTTTGTGAAGTGCACCAGTCCCTCCTGCAGTAAAGCACCCCCACAACATGATGCTGCCACCCCCGTGCTTCACGGTTGGGATGGTGTTCTTTGGCTTGCAAGCCTCCCCCTTTTTCCTCCAAACATAACGATGGTCATTATGGCCAAACAGTTCTATTTTTGTTTCATCAGACCAGAGGACATTTCTCCAAATAGTACAATATTTTTCCCCATGTGCAGTTGCACACCGTAGTCTGGCTTTTGAATGGCGGTTTGGAGCAGTGGCTTCTTCCATGCCGAGCGGCCTTTCAGGGTATGTCGATATAGGACTCGTTATACTGTGGATATAGATACTTTTGTACCTGTTTCCTCTAGCATCTTCACAAGGTCCTTTGCTGTTGTTCTGGGATTGATTTGCATTTTTCGCAGCAAAGTACGTTCATCTCTAGGAGACAGAACGCGTCTACTTCCTGAGCGGTATGATGGCTGCGTGGTCCCATGGTGTTTATACTTGCGTACTATTGTTTGTACAGATGAATGTGGTACCTTCAGGCGTTTGGAAATTGCTCCCAAGGATGAACCAGACTTGTGGAAGTCTACAATTTTTTTCTGAGGTCTTGACTGATTTCTTTTGATTGTCCGATGATGTCAAGCAAAGAGGCACTGAGTTTGAAGGTAGGCCTTGAAATACATCCACAGGTACACTTCCAATTGACTCAAATTATGTCAATTAGCCTATCAGAAGCTTCTAAAGCCATGACAATTTTCTGAAATGTTCCAAGCTATTTAAAGGCACAGTCAACTTAGTGTATGTCAACTTCTGACCCACTGGATATGTGATACAGTGAATTATAAGTGAAATAATCTGTCTGTAAACAATTGTTGGAAAAATGACTTGTGTTATTCACAAAGTAGATGTCCTAACCGACTTGTCAAAACTATAGTTTGTTAACAAGAAATTTGTGGAGTGGTTGAAAAACGAGTTTTAATGACTCCAACCTAAGTGTATGTAAACTTCCAACTTCAGTTGTCACAATTTAAAATTAGATTGGCTTTTGGCCCAATATAACTGCCTTAAACATTTTACTCAGTCCTATTATCAATGTTTTACTTATTACAAAGAAAAAGTACAGAGAATCCATCCTTGCTAAATGTTACCATAGAGCCACATCAATCATTCTAAATTACAAGTCTGGTTTATAATACCTGTTGTAACCTCATGATGGCATTTGTCCGTGTTGCAATTATTCTCAGCACGCATCAAGATCAAAAAGTCCCTACCCCCCCCCGCATTCAACCCCATTGTGTATTCTGATAGAGATGATGTACTGACATGGGGTGTTTAATTAATCTAGCCTCGAGTGTCACCTGATCCCGTGAGCTTACATTAAACGCTGCACGGATATGATAACGCAACGGTAATCAGTCTGGTAATCATGAGGCTGGAATTCATCTGTAATGACAGGAATTTATGACAAAGAAATGTTATAATTTTTACATTTGAGAGGATTATTATGACCTAGCATGACAGCTAATGTGTTAGAGGAGACAATCTTATCATTCATCTTGGTCTCATTCTGAATGTAAATGATCATTAAACTGTGATGACGGAATAACAAGATGTCAGAATCAAAGTTCAATGTGACTCAAACGACAGAGCGATTTCTTTAACATTGTAACTCTACTGTTCTATTAGATATTCATGGACAGTTTTCCTGACCAGGAAATACCCCTCACTTTGTGTCCCCTCTTCCACCCTATGCTTGCACACACGCACGCACACATAACAACCCCCCCCCCCCACACACACACACACTAACCTGGCTGTCTACCATTGATACAGTCTAGACACAATCAGTTATACCATGTAGCATTTTAACCCAGCATTTATAAAGCATCCTCCTGGGATCTACTCAATTCTAATTCAACTCCTTACTCTGTGACCCACTTATTTGACAGCAGCACTGTTAACATTTTCAGAAGCCTTGAGTGCCTACACCCCTCTGAGCAACAGTCACGGCAATGGAATTTCACAACAGAGGCAAAATGCAATCGCATCCTCATGAGTCTTGGTTTTCATGGCCATTCCATCTTTTCATTGTTAGTACCATGTGCAGTGAAATGCTTCTAAGCAGTAAATGTGATTACATACTGTAGCTTTGTAACCAAGCCAAATAATCTGCTCCTACTTTTGTATATTACATATTAATGTTAAATAAGTGCCTTTCATTTGCATCACGCAAACGGCCTTTTTTGGCGTTTTTGAAATGCTCTAAGCACAGATATGCACATCCCACAAAAGCTCAGCATTTAACACCATAGTACCCTCCAAACTTGTCATTAAGCTCGAGTCCCTGGGTCTCGACCCCGCCCTGTGCAACTAGGTCCTGGACTTTGACGGGCCGCCCCCAGGTGGTGATGGTAGGAAACAACATCTCCACCCCGCTGATCCTCAACACTGGTGCCCCACAAGGGTGCATTCTCAGCCCTCTCCTGTACTCCTTGTTCACCCATGACTGCGTGGCCCTGCACGCCTCCAACTCAATCATCAAGTTTGCAGATGACACTACAGTGGTAGGCTTGATTACCAACAACGACGAGACGGCCTACAGGGAGGTGAGGGCCCTGAGACTGTGGTGTCAGGAAAATAACCTCTCACTCAACGTCAACAAAACATAGGAGATGATCGTAGACTTCAGGAAACAGCAGAGGGAGCACCCCCCCATCCACATCGATGGGACAGTAGTGGAGAAGGTGGAACGTTTAAGTTCCTCGGCGTACACATCACAGACAAACTGAAATGGTCCACCCACACAGACAGCATGGTGAAGGCGCAACAGAGCCTCTTCAACCTCAGGAGGCTGAAGAAATTTGGCTTGTCACCTAAAACACTCACAAACTTTTACAGATGCACAATCGAGAGCATCCTGTCGGGCTGTATCACCGCCTGGTACGGCAACTGCACCGCCCTCAACCACAAAGCTCTCCAGAGGGTAGTGTGGTCTGCACAACGCATCACCGGGGGCAAACTACCTGCCCTCCAGGACACCTACAGTACCCGATGTCACAGGAAGGCCAAAAAGATCATCAAGGACAACAAACACCCAAGCCACTGCCTGTTCACCCCGCTATCATCCAGAAGGCGAGGTCAGTACAGTTGCATCAAAGCTGGGACCGAGAGACTGAAAAACAGCTTCTATCTCAAGGCCATCAGACTGCTAAACAGCAATCACAAACATAGAGGCGCTGCGGCCAACATACAGACTCAAATCTCAGCACACTTTAATAAATGGATTAATGAAGGTATCACTAGTCACTTTAAATAACACCACTTTAATAATGTCTACATATCCTACATTACTCATCTCATATGTATATACTGTATTCTATACCATCTACTGCATCTTGCCTATGCCGCGCGGCCACCGCTCATCCATATATTTACATGTACATATTCGTATTAATCTCTTTACATTTGTGTGTTTATAAGGTTGTTGTTGTGAATTTTGTTAGATATTACTGCATTGTCGGAACTAGATGCACTTGCATTTCGCTACACTCGCATTAACATCTGCTAACCATGTGTATGTGACCAATAAAATGTCATTTGATTTGAAACAACAGTAGGTGCATACTCAACTGCTGTACCCATACTAAAGTCAACTTATGAATACAGATATGCAGAGCAATTAAACATCATTTTAGTTAGGCCTGAAGAACTGCACTAGACTAATGTGCACTGAAAATAGACCATCATCGTAAAGTAATACGAGCACATTGATACGCAAATGATGTGCAGTAATGTGTGAAGATAGAAGTCAAACAAAACATGTATCATGACTGTCCTGTGAGGATCAGCTTCGTGGGTGGATGACTTCGGTCACACCCCCTCTCGCCTGCAGRGGGGGGGGGGGGGGGTTGACCGTTCACACCCCGTTGTAAATCAATGATTAGAACATTCAGCTATCTCCCTCTCCAAATTCAAACAGGAATGTGCCTTTGTCTACACGGACATTTTCCTCTGAAACTATAACATGTTCTAAAGCAAATACTGTAACAATATTTCTAACATAGAACGTGGGGAATGGTCAGAGGCGATCTAAAGAATAATAATGTCATTTTAGTTGTTATTTTGTGATGTCATTAAAAATGTTATAGAGGAAATACTGTAACTTGAAAAATATACACAATAGAATACAATGCACAATATCCTCTATGTTATGTATGAAATATGATGGAAGTGTTTTTGTTGAGAGGGATGTAAATCTTAGAAACTATAAGAGGAAATGTGTACAAGTGAGTAGTCACCGCCCCTTGAGTGAGGTCAGAGCGTGTCAGCCTCACAAACTTCCCCTTCTGAATGAACTGTATAAAACAATGGGTTAAGAATTAACATATCAGACTAGAAAGGCGTCGAGCTGCAGCTCACATCCAAAGTGGTTTGAACTCTGAAATCTCAACGAGGTAGAGATGATAGTCACCTCCCGGACAATCACTGAACTTAAATGGGACCATTCTACTATTCTTCTCAAATCAGCAGAGTACGCTACTCTCATCACCCAATGGGAACCATCGACACGGCTGGCTAGCCTATCTTCAAAGAGGCAGCTTCAAGAGCGAATGGAAGGGAAATCAACTCTGTAGTTCTGTTCAGGACTACACCACGAACCAAGACATTTATACGTAAATACATTCATGATTTCTTACTCCAAACGGGCTGTGGTTCGTGTGCAAAGTATATGATTACTGTGAGAGTAGTTTCTAAATGTATCAAAGTATTATGTCTCTGTCCCTCTCTCTTGCCCTCCCCATCTTTTTTTGTAACATGCCGCCATATTGTGTCAGTGCGCTAGGGACCTGATTTAATGTATTAAGTGTGCATGTTTATCCTGTGTTACCATTTAGTTAGCTAGTAAATAAATAATTAAACCAATTTGTGTAGTACTGAATCATAAGTAAGGCTGTGTTTTTTACAGATGCAGGTTACAACTGTTCAGAATGATGACATGATACGAGGTTATAATTAATCCATTGACTGTTTATGGATGTGATAGGTAAAGACGTTTAGAATTTAATTTGGGAGATGGTAACTTTTTAAAGAACCGCTCTCGTGGTGCCCCAATTCCTAATAAGTTAATTGTTAGATGATTCATTTAAATCGCATAACTATTAAACAAAGTTAGTTGATTAGATAAATAACAGTCACCAAATTAATGAAATTAAAGTCACAACACTTCTTTAAACATTTATCATGGCTCTAGTTGTCTCTGGGACCCACTACACAGCAGATTCTCTGAGACTGTATTTCTACTCCTTGCTCTGACGCAGGACATGACTAAGATAGGGTGGGGACATACTCAGAATTTTTTAAAGATGCTGTTTAAAAGCACCACATGACAAAAACATGTGTACAGAGATGCACAGGGACATCCTAATAGGTGAGTTTACTGCACATGGAGAGTAATTATGATTTACACAGAGCGAGAGAGAGAAAGAGATAATGAGAACGAGATCGAGAGATAATGAGAGAGAAAGCGGAAAAAGGAGTTATCCCCTTACCTCAGCACCATGGGCAGGGCTTTTTTTCCTGAGGGCTGGGGAGGGCTCGGCAGAACGTAGAGGGGTTGGGCCGCCGTTCTTCAGGTGCTCCCCCGAGGGCAACTTTGGTACACTCCACACAGGAACACCATCTGCAAAGGGAGCATATGAGAGGGTCAGAACCAACTGATTTCTGACCACGTTAGGGGGGTATACTGACAGCTGGGATCTATGAGCAATTGGCCAGATCTCAAGCTTCATTGATTTGTATTGACTGATATTGATTGCTCTGCTATGATGTTGTTGTTGCAGAGAAGGAATTCAGGAAGGAGATGGTAGTGAGGTTGGGGGGAGCTCGTGAACGATCCACATAATTCTCTATTTTTTTTCTCAATCAGATAAGCTTTTCCTTTTTAACACAAAACAGAGATAAATATCGGATAGGCTCACCTGGATCGCCTTCATATCCCTATCTGCCACACAGAGACAACAGGAAATTACATTTGAGTGTATGTCTGACGATGGACTTGCGGCGCTGACATATGACTCAAAAAGCAGTATGGTTCGGAGCTCGAAATGAGAAACAAAATGTACTGAAAGAGCCTGCAGGACTGGTGAGAAATCATTGTCCTGAGGGTCACCAGTCTGATTGTTTTGTTGCTACTATTTTGTGAGAATTTTTGGTTTGTTGTTGGAGGTTGATTAATAGTTCTCTGTTGTAGCACTATTAATCTGAAGGCCATGTCTTTTCACTTGACAAGGTGTTTTGTGTCTTTCCATAAAAAGTCTAATTGAAAACTACACCATTTACAGGACTGCTGCAATGAGGCTATAGAATATGGGAAGGAATGAAAAATTGAAGACTTCCACTCAGGGACGAGAGTGTGCAGTTTGCTAAATCATAGGAAGAATCGAAATGGAACAATGCATTCTGACGGTGGTCATCCGTAAATGTGTTTGATATGAAATAGACCAACATACGGTGTGAATACATTAAGGAGATGAACAAGTTATGTCTTTGTGCCTATGATTTGAGGTGAAACACCATGTGATGTTTCTGTTTGTTAATAATCTGACTTCCCAGATATCAAGGACTAGAAATGGATCGGATGAGGTAATTGTAACCTGGGTATTGTTCCACTTCCACCTGCATGTCATTCAGTGGCCACCTTTACACTACATGTGTATTGCTAAATCTTTGTAACATGATCCATCAGCGACATGGGACCGTTTCAGTTGTTTAACCATTTTGATGAGCACAAACGACTGACAAAATGAAAGACCATGCAATCAAGACACTGCAAATAGTGTCTTGAGCTGCTTAAGCTCTGCAGTGCCCACCTTGACATATGATTCAGGTCTATAAATAGTGTACACCCACACAAAGCTCAAGTTCAGCTACTTATCTAGTATGACGAGCTCAAACGCAGGCTGCAGCCTACCTAACGCGAGTCCGTGCAATCGAAACCCTGCAAGTAGAGTGCTGCTAAGGAACCTGCTTCCAAATTCCATTCCAGTTCAAATTGGGTTAACGCTAATGCACCCGGCGTCTCTCTACACTCTCGTATCCATTATTGAGGGACCAGTTGTGCTGAGTCGACTGGCGAGGTGCCCAGGGGTTTTTCTACCTGACAAGAGTGCTTTGATACTGCCTTCCAGACAGGCAGAGCCCTCAGTAGTGTGGGCAGGCAAACCATACTGTAGCTGATGGTATCCTCCATTAAAGAATGCATGCACATAGGAGATAGTACTGTATAAGATGTGGCAGCACTGCTGAGGTCCAGCATTTTGCATTGCCGAGGTCCCTGGTTTGTTGCATTTCTCTACGTAATGTAATGTGTAGTCGTATTAATTAAAGGAACAAAAATAAGAGTAGACAGAAGTAATGAAATATCTTTGTACAAACCTAAAACATGAAATCTTTTTTTTATATGTGATGAAATTTGGGCTGTTATTCTATAAGCAGTTATGCAAATGTTATTCAGGATGACCATGAGAGTGAGATAGGGATTGTAGGGAGAAAAATAAATAAATTAAAAATTCACTGCAGCTGTCCATTCTTATGGGGAAAGAAAAACATACATTTCTTGAGCCAGGAATTAATCCGTTTGTCCTCCCTGATGTGGCAGTCACTGAATAGCTGTGAGCTTAGCGATGGGAGTCCCACAATGATGATGTTGCACGACCAGAAACAGAAGAAGCACCTAAAACAGTGTGTTTCATTGACAACAGGCATGCATGTGAAATGGGTTGTGTTGCAGGCCAGGGGTATTGTACGGAAAACATTCATGCACTACACGTTTCCAATGGCCTTCCATTACAGGGCTTTGACCTCAATGCTCCTCATTTGCGTTGCTTTACCCACCCAATACTATGCCAATTTTCCTCCTCCCCACCTCCCATATAAGTCAAACGCATTCAGCTCTCGAATTCATTTCAGGTCTCAGTGTGACATGCCATTTGATTTGCCCCTTAGTTCCATTCTAATCGAGACATGGCACATTTGCTAGTTCTTTCACGGTGGGGATAAACTCTTGGCCAGGCAATTCAATTCCTTTATGGATTGTGATCTCCAAAAAGGAAACGCTCCACATTAAGCATTTTCAAATAAGGCGCCAGCAAGCTGTTTAGAAGTGGGTGCGCAAGAACAAAGAGAGCAATGAGCAGCCAGTTCCTCCATGACACCACTGAGTAGGCAGCCCAATAGAAAGTACAAGGTTTGTGGAAGTTCCACAAAGACCCTAAAAGCTCCAGGCATACAGTACTCACAGTGCCAAACGGATTCTAAGGCGGTGGTCCATTGCGTTCGAGCCCTGAGGGACCGTGCCAGCCAGCCAATTCGTGGTCCGACCGCATGCTTGGCGCTTTTCGGGCGCCATGCAACGTGACCCTGCCCATGCAGTGGGTGTGGCAAGGGTTGGCTCAGGACAGTGTGGAATGGATTTTGACCCCCGCCCCCGCCCAACACTCCAGTGCGCCACAGTCCTAATCTGGAATAGTTCCATGCCAGTGCCACCTTCACCCCGGTTACCCTTAAACCCAACACCCAAAACAACCCTTCTAGGGCGTGGGGGGTACATGCCGGAGCCGGGGCACAGCAGGTCCCCCACAAGACGACGCATTGTGAGCCAGGCAGCGGAAAGAAACTGGTTTGTACTTGCGGCCTGGCGGTCCCACTCCACACCACCCCCTGTCTGACGTACAGGGCAGGGTGACTGTTAGGACATAAATAAGGAGAACACCAGAGGAGAAGACATAAGGAGACAGAGAAACAACCTCCATCCCAACCCTCATTACCACCCAAATCATTCCATCCACTTGCACCAGAGGGAGGTTGGTTGCACTAGGGTCAGCTTCAGCCACAACCTTATGCCAAATTTAACCATGTATTTAAAAGATTGGGAAAAGCTGGAAGGTTTTCTTGAAAAGGGGCGAATCCTAACTTCCAACTGAAGTCAACTTTTCAGTTAGTCTTCCACCGACATTCAATGCATTTCCAAGTGAAATTTTGACTTAAGTGGAAGTTAGGATTCACCCCTTAGTGCTGATCCAGGGAATTGAATGATCAATATGTGTGGAGAAAGCGGATTCTATAGCAGGACAGTATTGAGGAGGACTTCCACCTTCACCCATCCAAGCAAGTCCTTTTATTGTACATTCCAACACCCATCAACCCACCTCTATGCCCAAGAGGGATCATAGACATACATGGAAGCACCCTAAGGCTGCACGAATTTTGCTTTGAAAGATCTTTATTGGATCCATGGTCTGGCACAGAGAGGGTTAACATGGCAGATAAACTGAGTTGTAGGCACCTTTGTGTATTTGGCATAGATTAACTCCAGTGGAAACTTTCAAGTGCATAGATGTATTGTAGTAGGCTCGTTCATACACACATTCAAACGTGACATGCACTGACTAAGGGACACAGGTAAATGCTTTTGTTAACCTGTTGTAAACAATATTGATCATAAATACACACATAATTATTAGTTTGAGACGGAATAATATCAATGCCATTCATCAAGACATAACAAAACAATTAAGGAAATACATACAACATCAATTAAACAAGAACCAAAACTACAAACTATGAAAAGACAACAAAGATGCAACATTCAACAACATTTATTACAGACACTCAAGTTCAAGGCTCCGGTTAGATAAGGGCAAGGGCCACATTCCACCTCCATGATCATGTGGCCCTTGCTGCTGCTGTCGGGGTCTGGAAGAGGGGACGGGGGGGCCAACGCCAGGAGGGGGATGCCCGTGGCACACTCACCGGAGGGGGGACCGCGGGTGTGGTTAGGCTGGGAGGCCTGGGGCTGGCTGTGGGTTTGGGTCTGTTGCAGGATGTTCAGGCACTCTCCCAGGCAGCTCAGGGTGGCAGCCGACGTGGCTTTGAGGAGCAGGAGGTCCTGGTCCAGGCAGGAAAGGGGTCCTCGCGTGGGGAGGGACTCGATGGACTGGACCAGGTTCTTCTGTTGGCCCTCTGCTTGGCTCATCGCCTAAGGGAGGACAGGACAGAGTTAAAGGGTTTGTGTCAATTTCAAATCTGAGTGGAGGGTGTTAGAGAAAATAGTGAACTTTTAAATATATTGAAATTATATGTTTGACTTGAAGAGCATACTCATTGACACCAACAGTGATCTTCTGATAATGAACTAATAAAACCACTTTTTCAGAGTAAGTTTGACATTTAGATATAATACATTGACACATACATGTACCTCAACTTTAGCTAGCACTCGTCAACCTTAGCTGCCAACTTTATCAACGACTAAACGTTGAAGGGGTTATATCTGACCGATGAATAGAGGATTATGTGGAATACGTGTTTGGCATCTCTTCTCTCTCTCCGTGTTGTTATGTTCTAGTTTCTGTGGGAATGGCTGCAGCTGCTCCCTAAGCAACAGATGCACTGACCTCACCGCGACCCTGAGAATGCCAGGGCAGCAGACACAACAAACTTTACCTTGGGAAATCTCTACGAATCAGTGTTTCTATTAATATTGCTACATGCCCGGGAAATGCTTGCCAGAATATGCTGGATGTTGCCAAATAACCAGCTTCTCAATGAAGCCTAGGTAAATTGAAAATTAGGTCAAACTTCATATTTGGCTAACTATTCCTTTTAATACGAATCATTCCTTATGAATTGAATAAAATAAAATCCGTTTTGACTAACTACTGAGGAAAGCAAAAAGGTGTCATGGTTTCCCCCATGCGTCATATATTCATGGGGATCCCTGCATGGGGAGGCTGAAAAGGACATGAAAAGCCTGTAAACCATAGTGGTTCTAGCTAGTGGCTACTCTATGGGTATTTATTTTATCCTGCAATTGGTCACTATTACTCCTGAGCACATGTATATATTAGTATCTATTTATATTGCTACTGGTCACCATTACTGCTGTTTACATGTGCCTTCAGAAAGGATTTGCACCCTTTGTCTTCTTCCTCATTTTGTTGTGTTACAGACAGAATTCAAAATGGATTCCATTTATTTTCTCTCTCTCCCCCATCTATTCTACACACAATACCCCATAATGACAAAGTGAAAACCTGTTTTTAGAAATGTTTGCAAATGTATTGAAAATGAAATACGGAAATATTTAATTTACATAAGTATTCCCACCCCGGAGTCAATACATGTTAGAATCAAACATGTATTTTTACTGCTCTAATTACGTTGGTAACCAGTTTATAATAGCAATAAGGCACCTCAGGGGTTTGTGGTATATGGCCAGTATACAATGGTTAAGGGCTGTATCCCCGTAAATTTGGTATTGGCACTGACCTGTATATATCTTCCTATTTTATTACTCGTGTTTTTAATAGTTATACTATTGTGACATTGATTACTGAACTGTTGGGTAGAGCACGCAAATTAAGCATTTCACTGTACTTGAGCATGTGACAAACCTTGAAATAATTCATCTACAGTGGGGAGAACAAGTATTTGATACACTGCCGATTTTGCCGATTTTCCTACTTACAAAGCATGTAGAGGTCTGTAATTTTTATCATAGGTACACTTCAACTGTGAGAGACGGAATCTAAAACAAAAATCCCGAAAATCTCATTGTATGATTTTTAAGTAATTAATTAGCATTTTATTGCATGACATAAGTATTTGATACATCAGAAAAGCAGAACTTAATATTTGGTACAGAATCCTTTGTTTGCAATTACAGAGATCATACGTTTCCTGTAGTTCTTGACCAGGTTTGCACACACTGCAGCAGGGATTTTGGCCCACTCCTCCATACAGACCTTCTCCAAATCCTTCAGGTTTCGGGGCTGTCGCTGGGCAATATGGACTTTCAGCTCCCTCCAAAGATTTTCTATTGGGTTCAGGTCTGGAGACTGGCTAGGCCACTCCAGGACCTTGAGATACTTCTTACGGAGCCACTCCTTAGTTGCCCTGGCTGTGTGTTTCGGGTCGTTGTCATGCTGGAAGACCCAGCCACGACCCATCATCAATGCTCTTACTGAGGGAAGGAGGTTGTTGGCTAAGATCTCGCAATACATGGCCCCACCCATCCTCCCCTCAATACGGTGCAGTCGTCCTGTCCCCTTTGCAGAAAARCATCCCCAAAGAATGATGTTTCCACCTCCATGCTTCACGGTTGGGATGGTGTTCTTGGGGTTGTACTCATCCTTCTTCTTCCTCCAAACACGGCGAGTGGAGTTTAGACCAAAAAGCTCTATTTTTGAATCAGACCACATGACCTTCTCCCATTCCTCCTCTGGATCATCCAGATGGTCATTGGCAAACTTCAGACGGGCCTGGACATGCGCCTGCTTGAGCAGGGGGAACCTTGAATGTGCGCTGCAGGATTTTAATCCATGACGGCGTAGTGTGTTACTAATGGTTTTCTTTGAGACTGTTGGTCCCAGCTCTCTTCAGGTCATTGACCAGGTCCTGCGTGTAGTTCTGGGCTGATCCCTCACCTTCCTCATGATCATTGATGCCCCACGAGGTGAGATCTTGCATGGAGCCCCAGACCGAGGGTGATTGACCATCATCTTGAACTTCTTCTATTTTCTTTCTATTTTCTAATAATTGCGCCAACAGTTGTTGCCTTCTCACCAAGCTGCTTGCCTATTGTCCTGTAGCCCATCCCAGCCTTGTGCAGGTCTTACAATTTTATCCCTGATGTCTTACACAGCTCTCTGGTCTTGGCCATTGTGGGGAGAGGTTGGAGTCTGTTTGATTGAGTGTGGTGGACAGGTGTCTTTTATACAGGTAACGAGTTCAAACAGGTGCAGTTAATACAGGTAATGAGTGGAGAACAGGAGGTCTTCTTAAAGAAAAACTAACACGGGTTCTGTTGAGAGCCGGAATTCTTACTGGTTGGTAGGTGATCAAATACTTATGTCATGCAATAAAATGCAAATGAATTACTTAAAAATCATACAATGTGATTTTCTGGATTTTTGTTTTAGATTCCGTCTCTCACAGTTGAAGTGTACCTATGATAAAAATTACAGACCTCTACATGCTTTGTAAGTAGGAAAACCTGCAAAATCGGCAGTGTATCAAATACTTGTTCTCCCCACTGTAGGTTGTTTATCATGCTATAAATATTTCAGTGAATTAATATTGTATAGCTTCCCAAACACACAGCAGCCCAATCTTCAATGGCACATCTGTTTTTTCGCTGACTGACAGATTCAGTGAGAGCCATTACAGCCAGGGTTATATTGTGGTACTTCCACTGATACGGAATAAGTAACTAATCCAACTACAATACAAACAGAACAAATGTGATATTATTGATAGGACCAGCCTCTGGTAGATAATTTCTACAAACACTGAAATGAATCAGTGACAAAATGGGGACTGCACTGCAATTCTACGTTCTCCTTCAGAAACGCAAATGACTGACCCGCAACAGGTCAGCATATGTGAGTTGAGTAGCTGCAGGTCAGTGGATCAGTTGTTAATTAAACAACTCTCATCCATCCCACCACTCAGACAGAGGCCCTGTGTCCTAACATGAGGAGTGAGCCCCGATTTTCACTAGGATTAGCATGGGTTTAGTGTATTGTGGCCAATGATGTATATAAACCCCGGACTGCTGATGCTCTGTATGGCCATTGAGAGGTTTTGAAGCCACTGGTCGGCCATATTGGCACTCCCCAGTAGGAGCAGTCAGCCATAGAAATGAACAAAATTCTACTGTATTTCAATTAAATGTTTCAAGGACAAAATGGCATGTATTTAAGTACAGTTGAAGTCGGAGGTTTACATACACTTAGGTTGGAGTCATTAAAACTCATTTTTCAACCACTCCCACAATTTCTTGTTAACAAACTATAGTTTTTGAAAGTCAGTTAGGACATCTACACAAGTAATCTTTCCAACAATTGTTTACAGACAGATTATTTCACTTACAATTCACTGTATCACAATTCCAGTGGGTCAGAAGTTTACATACACTAAGTTTAAACAGCTTGGAAAATTCCAGAAAATGATGTCATGGCTTTAGAAGCTTCTGATAGGCTAATTGACATCATTTGAGTCAATTGGAGGTGTACCTGCAGATGTATTTCAAGGCCTACCTTCCAACTGTCAAGCCTCTTTGCTTGACATCATGGGAAAATCGAAAGAAAATCAGCCAAGACCTCAGAAAAAAAATTTGGGCCCTCCACAAGTCTGGTTCATCCTTGGGAGCAATTTCCAAATGCCTGAAGGTATCACGTTCATCTGTACAAACAATAGTACACAAGTATAAACACCATGGGACCACGCAGCCATCATACCGCTCAGGAAGGAGACGTATTCTGTCTCCTAGAGACGAACGTACTTTGGTGCGAAAAGAGCAAATAAATCCCAGAACAACAGCAAAGAACCTTGTGAAGATGCTGGAGGAAACAAGTACAAAAGTATCTATATCCACAGTAAAACGAGTCCTATATCAACATAACCTGAAAGGCCACTCGGTAAGGAAGACGCCACTGCTCCAAAACCACCATAAAAAAGCCAGACTACGGTTTGCAACTGCACATGGGGACTAAGATCGTACTTTTTGGAGAAATGTCCACTGGTCTGATGAAACAAAAATAAAACTGTTTGGCCATAATGACCATCGTTATGTTTGAGAAAACAGGGGGAAGCTTGCAAGCCGAAGAACACCATCCCAACCGTGAAGCACGGGGGTGGCAGCATTGTGTTGTGGGGGTGCTTTGCTGCAGGAGGAACTGGTGAAATTATGTGGATATATTGAAGCAACATCTCAAGACATCAGTCAGGAAGTTAAAGCTTGGTCAAAAATGGGTCTTCCAAATGGACAATGACCCCAAGCACACTTCCAAAGTTGTGGCAAAATCGCTTAAGGACAACAAAGTCAAGGTATTGGAGGGGCCATCACAAAGCCTTGACCTTAATCCTATAGAACATTTGTGGGCAGAACTGAAAAACCATGTGCGAGCAAGGAGGCCTACAAACCTGGCTCAGTTACACCAGCTTTGTGAGGTGGAATGGGCCAAAATTCACCCAACTTATTGTGGGAAGCTTGTGGAAGGCTACCCGAAACGTTTGACCCAAGTTAAACAATTTAAAGGCTACCAATACTAATTGAGTGTATTGTAACGACCCTGGGTTTATAAGCGCGGAAATCGACGCCGCTTGAGCATGCTTTTGCGGCAGTCGATAGTGCACCGGACTT
Organism: Salvelinus sp. IW2-2015; assembly: GCF_002910315.2. Lineage (NCBI taxonomy): Eukaryota > Metazoa > Chordata > Actinopteri > Salmoniformes > Salmonidae > Salvelinus > Salvelinus sp. IW2-2015. Next base: position 23,095,952 of record NC_036869.1, on the reverse strand, counting down.
CGGGCTAGAAGGTCGAGGGTTCGAGACCTGCTCCCTGCCTGTTTCATTACAGTATGTAAATTTCTGACCCACTGGGAATGTGATGAAAGAAATAAAAGCTTAAATAAATCATTCTCTCTACTATTATTCTGACATTTCACATTCTTAAAATAAAGTGGTGATCCTAATTGACCCAAGACAGGCAATTTTTACTAGGATTAAATGTCAGGAATTGTGAAAAACTGAGTTTAAATGTATTTGGCTAAAGTGTATGTAAACTTCAACTGTACTTTGTTGTTGTAGTGGGGACAATAACATTAGTCGTCTCTAAATGACACTAAGGACAATTTTATATATTTTTTATTTAGCTTACATAATATAATGTAAAAGTATACATCCAGAGAGAGACTTCGAAAGAGAAAGAGAGACTTCGAGAGAGAGAGAGAGAGAGAGAGAAACAGAAATAGGGAAGAGTAAGAGAGAGAAAGGGATAGGAGAAAAAGAGAGATACAAAGAGTCTGAACCAGGAGTCCAGGGCCATATAGCATAACAGTATTTCCTACAAAGCCAATACAGTATGCTGCAGTAAAATCTAAAAATAAAGCTATCTCATGTGGCAGACATGAGACTTCACACTCACGGTTGATTCAACATGACCTTGACTTAGACAGAGAGAGACAGACAGCCCATCAGTAGAGATAGCCTGACTGAATTAGGCCAGTCTCCATCGGTCAGAGACCAGGCTCCTTACTGTAAAACAGTCATGAGTCCTACAGCCCAGATACAACAAAGACTGTGTCCACCAGGGGTGACCTCTATACTACAAACCTCTGCAACAACATCCTTCAAATGGTGACTCACAATGACAATTCCCAGCGAGTTGTATATAGGAGTATACGCTTTGTATACACAGCTCATCTCCTTGTCTGAAGACTCCAGAGCAAGGAAACAGAGGGTCCACAGAGAGTGGACCAACTAAAATAGCTCGGTCCCAAATGACCACCAGTGTGGAGGTAGAAACCGTGCAGAGACTGAAACTGCCTCCCTTCGTTTCCCACTTGGAGAGACGATGAGTATAGAAATAACCTGACCTGAACCATTGAGCCATGGCTGTCTAAATGCCCAGTGGTTTGCTGCTCTACTCAGGGAGTCCAGGCGTCTGATGGGTTCACGTCAGCCAGTTGTGACAGGCAGCACTGCTGGAGTCGAGTCACGTGGCCTAGTCTCCGAGCTGGTCGGATGGGGACGGAACCTGCGATTGAAAGCCAACAGCATGATGGCAGCACTCCCAGTGTTCACATGGAGGATGTCATCGGGGGGGGGGTGTTGGGTTTGGGTTTTGATGCCCAGTTGACTGTTAGAGTGCCGTGTTTCCATAAGACTGAGCAGAGCTGTTGGCTCATGTAGAGATCTACTGGGGTGTGATATATGCTACTAGTGTTTACTACCACAGCCCACCAAGTCACAGCTACTTACAACTACACTAAGCAGCAGTCTACCTCTACAACCTACCAAACCACTGCCATTCTCATGGGATTTCAGACATATTTGACCAAATGATTATTACAGGAGCTAGGAAAGTTCCTTAATCATGAGTGAAAATTTGAGTCTAATCCTATACTACATGTAGCAAAAATATGGATGAGATGCCAACGGCGTGACAATGACAATAGATGTTGGAAAGACAGCACAAACTAATCTGGGACCACTGTCCTGTGTCATCTCATAAATCTCCCAGTAAGCAGGGCAGGACAGCGATGCCACCTCCCATCCCAGAGCCTCGACGAAGGTGTATAAATCTGCCTCCAGGCCCCAGCTCCATTCCCTCTCTGTCACCACCTGGACTGGTGCCAGCCACCTTTATGGGACTTAATTTCCATCGTGAACAGAAAGGCAGTACAACATACAGACAAGGTGAGGAGAGAGAGAGAGAGGGAGGGAGAAAATGGAGGGATGCATAGAATGAAAAATCAGGCGAAGGAAATAGGGGAATGTTACAGGGCTGTTTTTTGGGGCAGAATGCATAACATTGAAACAGCATAGAGAAGAGAAAGACAACCCAGTTTCCTATCATCTAAATCCAAATTCAGAAGGTCCCAAATAAGTGTTTGGGTTATTTAACGATCAAACCATGTGCTTGAAATCCCTCTGGGTTCATTTTAGGTAACAAGTGTACTTTCCAAGTGGTGAGAAATGTTGCCACTCCTGCAGTAGTTTCTCCATTCGTGTTTTTTTTTTATACACCCTATCGTTCTCAGACAAGATCTCATGTTAAACAGTTATTTTCAGTGTTAAGAGTGACGCAGCATAGGGCATCTGATCTGAATGAGGAATTGAAAGGGCTTTATGAAAAATTGAAATTCTTACAAGAATGTCAAAAACCTGTAGTGCTGATCGATTAACCAAAATGTTGGTTATTTTTCGTATTTTTATTTTTACAATTGACCAATGTCAGTTCAATTATTTGAATTCCATTACGTTTTTTTTTTTTTAAACCTGCGAACTCAATGAGCACATCGCACACTTTCTCTAGAGATAAATCGGATCTAAACTTAACTGTGCAATGTAGTAGGGAGTTGTAGTTTCCAACAGGCCAATATTTTACATCGTTTAGCGCATAAAACATGGTAATTAACAACAATGACCATAATCCATTGCGCATATACACTGCTCAAAAAAATAAAGGGAACACTTAAACAACACAATGTAACTCCAAGTCAATCACACTTCTGTGAAATCAAACTGTCCACTTAGGAAGCAACACTGATTGACAATAAATTTCACATGCTGTTGTGCAAATGGAATAGACAACAGGTGGAAATTATAGGCAATTAGCAAGACACCCCCAATAAAGGAGTGATTCTGCAGGTGGTGACCACAGACCACTTCTCAGTTCCTATGCTTCCTGGCTGATGTTTTGGTCACTTTTGAATGCTGGCGGTGCTCTCACTCTAGTGGTAGCTGAGACAGAGTCTACAACCCACACAAGTGGCTCAGGTAGTGCAGCTCATCCAGGATGGCACATCAATGCGAGCTGTGGCAAGAAGGTTTGCTGTGTCTGTCAGCGTAGTGTCCAGAGCATGGAGGCGCTACCAGGAGACAGGCCAGTACATCAGGAGACGTGGAGGAGGCCGTAGGAGGGCAACAACCCAGCAGCAGGACCGCTACCTCCGCCTTTGAGCAGGAGGAGCACTGCCAGAGCCCTGCAAAATGACCTCCAGCAGGCCACAAATGTGCATGTGTCAGCATATGGTCTCACAAGGGCTCTGAGGATCTCATCTTGGTACCTAATGGCAGGCAGGCTACCTCTGGCGAGCACATGGAGGGCTGTGCGGCCCCACAAAGAAATGCCACCCCACACAATGACTGACCACCGCCAAACCGGTCATGCTGGAGGATGTTGCAGGCAGCGAAACGTTCTCCACTGCGTCTCCAGACTCTGTCACGTCTGTCACATGTGCTCATGTGCTCAGTGTGAACCTGCTTTCATCTGTGAAAAGCATTAGGGCGCCAGTGGCGAATTTGCCAATCTTGGTGTTCTCTGGCAAATGCCAAACGTCCTGCACGGTGTTGGGCTGTAAGCACAACCCCACCTGTGGACGTCGGGCCCTCATACCACCCTCATGGAGTCTGTTTTCTGATCGTTTGAGCAGACACATGCACATTTGTGGCCTGCTGGAGGTCATTTTGCAGGGCTCTGGCAGTGCTCCTCCTGCTCAAAGGCAGAGGTAGCGGTCCTGCTGCTGGGTTGTTGCCCTCCTACGGCCTCCTCCACGTCTCCTGATGTACTGGCCTGTCTCCTGGTAGCGCCTCCATGCTCTGGACACTACGCTGACAGACACAGCAAACCTTCTTGCCACAGCTCGCATTGATGTGCCATCCTGGATGAGCGCACTACCTGAGCCACTTGTGTGGGTTGTAGACTCCGTCTCATGCTACCACTAGAGTGAGAGCACCGCCAGCATTCAAAAGTGACAAAACATCAGCCAGGAAGCATAGGAACTGAGAAGTGGTCTGTGGTCACCACCTGCAGAATCACTCCTTTATTGAGGGTGTCTTGCTAATTGCCTATAATTTCCACCTTTTGTCTATTCCATTTGCACAACAGCATGTGAAATTTATTGTCAATCAGTGTTGCTTTCCTAAGTGGACAGTTTGATTTCACAGAAGTGTGATTGACTTGGAGTTACATTGTGTTGTTTAAGTGTTCCCTTTATTTTTTTGAGCAGTGTATTTGTCCGGTCTGTTTCTTTTACGCTTGCTAAAAAGAACGCGCAATCGCGAGGTGATAAAGAGAGCAGCTGTTGCTTCGCGAGGTATCTCTACCTGAAGATACATGATCTAAGTGATTGATAGTTGGTATTCAGCTGTCATAAAAAGTATGCCTTATTTACTTTGAAGAACTACTAAAATAGTGATTTTGTCAGACATCTCTATAGAGCTGCTGCCTATTCTGAGATGACTTGGAATGAAAAAATAAAGCCATCAAATAAAACAAAATGTAATGTACAAAACTGAAATATAATAATATAGTAATGTGACTAAATAATAAGCAGTAATGGGCAGTCACTACCATCATGGGACGTTTATTAATTATTTTATTCTGTGTTGTTACAGCATAAAACCCACATAATGCATAGTGCATTTTTTTATACATCAAAACCGAAAACCGTGGTTATTTTTTAATAATAGAACTGAAACGACCAACAACAAAAAAAACACTAAATCGTTCAGCACTAACAACCTGCCACAGTGTTGTTTGAACACTATGCCTTTGAGGACAAATTCGAGAGCTATAGTTTCCATGAGGTGCCATGGCTCCTTACTCCCCTCTGTTCATATTAACTAGCTGAGTCCCTATCGTCTTAGGTGATCCAATTCCTCAGCAAAAAATGTTTTACATTACTTATTTGCTAACCTGCTAGCCAGTGTACTATTCACCAATGCCCTTTTAGAGTTCCAGGTTTCTGAGAAACTGTACAAAGCCACCTTGTTCCAGAAGCAGAGCCTCAAAGAGAGCAACCTTTGCTGTTGGCTCTCATACCTGTGCATTGATACAGTGTCCGGTAGCTACAATAGGAATGATACATTCTGATTCATGTCCTTTACCCAGTGTCTCAGAGAGTGAATGGGGGGGAAATTGTGTTACTTGTGCCATGTAGAACAATGTAGATTTATCAGTAACTAATGGAACTAATGTTCTGCCCTCCACTCATTCCTGGAAGGCAATGTCCGACGGAGGCAATGGTACAGCACACAAGTGTGTCCACTGCCAACACTCCATACACCATGCCTGTCACGAGTCTTGTCCTGGAGGCAGAACTAAGCGGTTTCTCCTTAGATAGATAGGCCAGCTGCAAAATTGGCTATATTGTAAAAAGTCATGAAAACAAAAATGTGCTTTTTGGTCTTAATTTAAGGTTAGGGTTAGGCATTAGGGTTAGCAGTGTGGATAAGGTTCGGTTTAAAATCAGATTTTATGACTTTGTGGCTGTGCCAGCTAGGGATCACTATGCAGAGCTGCCTCCAGAACAATGACAAAAAACTATTTTCCCTGAACTAATTCAGGGAAAAGACATAATAAATTAACAAAAATAACAAAGTACAGAGTGCGTTTTGGAGGATGACTAATGGCAATCGGCGGGGTTCTCAGTCATGAAAGTACTACTCCAAAATGTCCATGCAAATCAATGCCAAATTCCGCAATTGGTTACTCAACCATTTTAGCAAAAACTGGAATTACCGGTATAATGCCCTTTCATCCTCTTCAGACACACCACCTCTCCAGTTCAGACTTCACTCCATTAGGCACACCATCAGCTTGCGCAGCGTTTTCCAAACTCGGTCCTGGGGACCCCAAGGGGTGCAGGTTTTGTTTTTTTTAACCCTAGAACTACACAGCTGAATCAAATAATCAAAGCTTGATGGTGTCATTATTTGAATCAGCTGTGTAGTTCTAGGGTTAAAAAACAAAACGACCCTTGGGGGTCCCCAGGAGCGAGTTATGGAAACGCTGAGCTAGCCTTTGAGCTAGCTTTCCCCTTTGTCGCATGCCATTTTAAGCAGTATGGATATATACAGAGAAACGCCAAGCCAGCTAAAGCTACAGACATAGAGCGCAGTGCAGTCAATGTTGATAGGGTCAGAAGCCAGGCCAAAATAAATTGTTGCTGAACTCATTGCACCAATGGCCAACCTGAGAGTAGGCAGAAACACTGAACACATAGTACAAGAAATATGGTGCAGTATTAAAATAATAGTTGTTGGGGTCAATGTTGTGGTCAATTTGAACAGAAATATTCCCTATTGTGTAAATAGTACATTTAAAAATCCAAACTCCATGACTCCAATCTGTCAGACATTGTGATGAATTTGGCAGTCTCCCTAGCGCCTACGACAAAGAATTATCAATACAGCCAGAGGGACAGTTTCAGGTTCAGCCCACCTCTTTGACCTCCAGTAGTCGGCCGGGATACTGGTTCTTGGCCCGTCGAGCAGCGGCTGGGGACTTGTGGTGGGTGATGGTCACGATGTTGCTCGGTGTGCCCGGACACGCCAAGTGCCTCTGGATACCAGGCGATGAGGAGGCTGGTGGGAGGAGGGAGACGCTACGGGACCGACCGGAAGACGACGAGCCCTGAGAGAGAAAGACAACAACAAAAAAGAGCGAGGAGGGATATGTGAACTGCCACACCACTCAACTACTTCCTACTTCTATTTTCATCTTCTAACATTCCCCTGTATCCTATGGTTTGTGAGTCAAACCAGAAAAAAAGGGGGTTTAGCCTTCTTGAATAAGCTTGGGTACTATATGAAAGCCATGTTGCAACCAATGCCTGACGACGGGCAGCAAACCGAAGACTGCACCTTGTGGTTTCCTTAAAAGGGTCCACATTTCAGTCGTATGAGGAGAACCGTGACTAAACCTTAGCCTGGGCCTCCCTGTTATTACAAACCCCAAACAAAACCAGAGCAAAAGCTACCACCTTTCCAGTGAACTCAACTCCTAAATTAGCTTCAGGTTACTTCCCTCCTGACAAGAGCAAATAAGGTACGTAGAGGTGAACGAACAGAAATGTAAGAAGCCACCAACCAAACTTAAAAAGTGGACCTTTGCCTTCCGTCTTCTTTATAGCTCTACACCACCAACAAAATCAAATCCGGTTATCTCCTTCCTTCTTTCGCCTTCCCTCCCTCTCTCCGTCTCTCCATTTCCCTGCCCTCTGTATACTGTCTGCCATGTCTCTCAGTCGGAACCCGTCCTCACCCTCCATCAATTTACAGCAGTTCCAGAGAGACCGCGCACCTCCACCCTGGATACCAGAGGTCTGGGCACAGCACAGCACAGTCGAGAGAGAGAGAGCAGAGGCAAGATAGATAAATAGATCAAATAAACGACTCTCTCCCTGAGCACTGCTCACCGGAGGAGAAACAACTCGGCTTCCATTTTGGAAGCAGCAACTCTCACTCCCAGGACCACAGAGCCATAATAGTCACAAACGGAATAAGGCACATTGTGACACTGCAGGAAAGTGCAGGATACTTTATTTCCAATGGCTGCAAGTATGTATGTGTATCATTCAAATTCTCACCCTAACAACGTTTCAAATCACGAGACGGCAGCTTTCTGTGAGAACAGGGCCATGAAGCTACAGCAGTGAGTAAATCAGATGGGGGAACACTCAGCATTTAGATGTGTCCAATAGCAGCTCAGGTCTCTCCTCTCTAAAACTGGCACAGAGCTGCAGGCATTTCAGAAAAACTGCAACAGTGAGAAGATGGCAGAGTCATGGAGACGGAGAGAGGGAGCAAATGAGGACGAGTACCGAACCCAGAGAAAGAGAGAGAGAGAGAACCACCTGTATCACTGAAGCTGGGAGAGGAAAAGTTACTGTCATGCATGGCTTACGTTAGCTAGCAGATTTTAACGGGCTAATGTGATGCTCCATTAGCCATTACAGGATAGGTACTGTTTGTGGAGTAGCACAGAGAATTTGACCAACCTTAACTTGGCCATACAATCTTAGTTCTTGATTCGGCCAAACATGCATCTTCTAAAAATGTTGTGTCCAGTTGCAGGCGTTTCATTTGAAATTATAAAATGCTCCGTTATTAAAATGCTTCTTTTTTTTTCTCCATGAAGTAATCCAACAATGTGTACAAATCTTTCCTCATTGATTGAGACAGGTGGCCAGCAGCATACCACCCTGCATACCACTGCTGGCTTGCTTCTGAAGCTAAGCAGGGTTGGTCCTGGTCAGTCCCTGGATGGGAGACCAGGTGCTGCTGGAAGTGGTGTTGGAGGGCCAGTAGGAGGCACTCTTTCCTCTGGTCTAAACAAAGATCCCAATGCCCCAGGTCAGTGATTGGGGACACTGCTCTGTGTAGGGTGCCGTCTTTCGGATGGGACGTTAAACGGGTGTCCTGACTCTCTGAGGTCATTAAAGATCCCATGGCACTTATCGTAAGAGTAGGGGTGTTAACCCCGGTGTCCTGGCTAAATTCCCAATCTGGCCCTCAACCATCACGGTCACCTAATAATCCCCAGTTTACAATTGGCTCATTCATCCCCCTCCTCTCCCCTGTAACTATTCCCCAGGTCGTTGCTGCAAATGAGAACGTGTTCTCAGTCAACTTACCTGGTAAAATAAAATAAATAAAAAAGGTGGGTCTACCCCAAGGCGCCGCATGTCACTCACCTGTGTCAATCAATGATATAAGATTTTTAAATAAACAAGATGGAGGCATACACATAAAAATGTAGCATTTTCAAAATGCAAACAAAGCACCTACAAATGGATACTGACATTTTTGAAGGTACATGTTTGGCTGAATCGAGAACAAATATAGTATCGCCAATTTAAGGTTGGTCGAAAATTCTCTATGCTTCTCCCAACATCACCTATCCTGTAATGGCTAATGGAGCAACACATTAGCCTGTTACAATCTGCTAGTAAGGCTAACTTATGAATCCTGCAAAAATGATTCAAGCTTGTGAACTATGCTACTTGTTCTACCTTTCAGAGGGTACAAAAAAAAAAAGTGTACTAATGAAACGCTCCAATTTCTGTATTCCATTAGTTCTCCAATTTGGGAAGGGTAAAGATTTACCACCGCTTGGTTCATGCCTTTCCCTATTAGGAAACACTTGAGTGACTGAATCTACATACACTGTACACATAATGCAATCACTCTCCACTTACACAGCCTCAGCAGTATTTCAACATGCTCCATTCCCCTCGTCCCAACAAGCACGTCTGCCCCTCACAGGTGTGCCCTTACTGCTTAGGCTGACTTGGCCCTCCATCACAGAACGTGGGTGGTGGGCACCACATAGGTCAGGAGACGGTATCAAAAAGACAGAAATAATCTACTGTAATGTATCTAATGTATCTACAGTGGGGCTGAGCTGGGCCGGTTAAGAAGAACCTGAAAGAGAGACTGGTACCGAATACCCGCCTGAGAAAACCACTCCTGTATCAAAATAAATTCTATTCTAAGGGTTCTGTAGGGAATTACTTCCACAAAAGAGCCGGGGTGAGAGGAATTTCAAACATCAAATGAGAGTTATTTTATAACACAGTAGAATCCGCTCTTCCACTACAGTGTGGTACAAAACGTAGCCTCGGGCAATAAGAGATGCCTTTCTTCCTTACACGAACCAACTACTGTACAAAGAAAGTCATTGTCAATACACCAGAGAAAGGATTGCCATTTGTAACTGGTGACCGACACATTGAAAGAAATTGATTGAAATGCGTGACAGCTTTTTGAATACAAAGTTTAAATCTCTACCGAAAGCGTCAATAAGCAGCTAAACTGAGGAAAGTGCAGTTTACTTATCAGTTGTACACCCAGCATTGGCAATAATAAAAACTATAGAACAGAAATTCCCTCATTCCCCAAGTGTATTTCAGTGCTCAGGCTATTGTAGATTGTTTATGCTAAGCTAGGAATACATCTTAGACTTTGGAGGAGATGTGATACTGATCTCTGAGGCAGAATGGGAGGCTTAGACACGATTAGACTACTACGGTTGTCTGTCACGGTACAGGAACCCAAAAAAGCTCACCCGCTTTTGACACGAGGAAAAAAAAACTCCTCTTCTTATGGGAGCCTTCCCCTTACTGATCCAAGTTAAGGAGTATAATTGGACTTCTGTCTAGTCAACTGTGCAGCACTTTTTGAAAAAGTGAATAGCTAATGCGCTGTGTGTGAGAGTTTGCAATGAAAGTTTTCAAGCTGGTATTCAAGAACATAAAGGCTGTTTCTACACTTTCAAATATATGGAGGATTGCAGAAAGTGAGAACCAGGACACAACGAGAGATGAAGACATGGACAACCCTATAAGTGTATTTATGTCTATTTGTGTGTTTGTGCTGGATCAGTTATTTGTACAGGGAGAGTTGTTGGTACAGGGTAGTAGCTCAGGTGTGGACGGGTGCATCTTGACTCACCAGCCCCTCCTGGCTGCCTCCCGTCGTTCCCTCCGCACTCAGGTTCTCATCCGATCCCTTAAACTTCCAGACCTAAGGCCAAACACACACAAAAAAACATAGAACTCAGTACAGGGTCGTGTTCAGTAGCTGGGGAAGTGGAAAGATATAACCTGAACTTGTCTAATAAGAAAAGCTCATTTTTGTTTTCCCATTACAAAACTAAATGTGCCCTAATGAACATGACCCAGATGCAAAACGGATTAAGTTTCTTCCGTCCACTGTTAAAATGAACTGGGTCGCCACACTACTATACAGTAGGTTCTAAATCTTCACTGTTCCCTTCACAACCCAGTGACTTCCAAACCAGGCTGTCAAGGCCCACAGCAGAGATCCAGAGGATGGGGTAACTCCATAATGAGGCTGATACTCCACTGTCACATGGAGACTGGCTTCAATGTACCCCCGGACAGACACAGTGCATAGCCAGCAGAGACCAACAATAGGGCTGTACAGGAGCTCCAGAGATGGTGAATGCATGGTCTGCTACCCTCTTATCTATTATACCAAGAGAGCAGGAGTCCATAACCAGCCATACCGCCCCAAATTCTATTCACTCTCCAAATCAAGTCTACATTGGCAATGGATTAACACAAACTCATTTACATAAGGAAACGTGTTTCGATTGTCTTTTTTGACAGGAAACAGGAACAATATTTATGAGAGTTATTGTGCCACGAGGCAGGGGTGGAGGAAATGGGGCTGATGCATAATAGGGGAGCGCGAGGAGATGCAGACAGAGAGAGCATTGTTTGTAGACTGCTGCGGTGCGCACTCACACAAATCAGTCTGTAGACATGGGGAGATGGTGGGAGAGGGAGAGAGAAAGCAAAGGAGAGATAGCGAGCGAATGAAAGCAAGAGAAAGAGCAAAATATAGTATGCTGAAGAATTGGCCATTTGCTGGAACAAATTTACCTACAAAAGGAAAAAAAACATTTTAATACAGACAACACAATATGCTGCAGTAATTTTTTTTTTTTACGAAACGCTCAGGTGGCAGTCCTGATTCAACAAGACCTCGACTTGAATCGGACTTTCCCACACAAAAACTTCAGAAATAAAAAGAGTTCATAGGTTTGGAAGGGTTCCACTTCGAAGCTATTGCCAGGTGGCACGTACCCAGGTTACCCCTCACTCTCAAACAGACAGAGGATCAGGGATGACACAATTTTTTTTAAAGGAAATAGCTGACTCCCATAAGTCCTACTGTAGCAGCCGCAGAGCCCTATTGGAGAAGATAGCAGGAGAGTCAGAGGGGTAGAGGAGGGAGGAGCAAGTGTACGAGCGGTGCCAAGACAAGGTGGGATCTAATAGAGAGGATCACTCTCCGAGGTGATGGTAAGCATTCGTGTCTACACTAGAATTACTCATCTGGTATACAGAGCCTCTATAAAGTATTCACACCCCTTGACTTTTTCCACATTTTGTTGTGTTACAGCCTTAATTTAAAATGGATTACATTGAGATTTTGTGTAACTGGCCGCAAAACAATTCCCCATAATGTCAAAAGCGGAATTATGTTTTTAGAAATATTTACAAATTAATTAAAAATGAAAAGCTGGAATAGCTTGAGTGAATAATTATTTCAACCCCTTTGTTATGGCAAGCCTAAATAAGTTCAGGAGTACAAATAAATCACATAATAAGTTGCGTGGACTCACTCTGTGTGCAAGAATAGTGTTAAACGTGATTTTTGAATGACTACCTCATCTCTGTACCCCACACATACAGATAATTGTAAAGTCCCTCAGTCGAGCAGTGATTTTCAAACAGATTCAACCACAAAGACCAGGGAGGTTTTCCAATCCCCAGCAAAGAAGGGCACTTGTAGGTAGATGGGTAAAAAACAAAAAAAGCAGACATTGAATATCCCTTTGAGCATGGGAAGTTAATAATCACACCCTGGATGGTGTATCAATACACCCAGTCACTACAACGATACAGGCGTCCTTCCGAAATCCTGAGCGGCAGGTAGCCTAGCGGTTAAGAGCGTTGAGCCAGTAACCAAAAGGTTGCTGGTTTGAATCCCCAAGCAGACTAGGTGAGAGAGAAAAAATCTGTCTTGCCCTTGAGCAAGGCACTTAACCCTAAATGTCACTCTGGATAAGAGCGTCTGCTAAATTACTAAAATGTCAAATTCAGTTGCCAGGAAGACAGAAGGAAACCGCTCAGGGATTTCACCAATGGTGAATTTAAAACAGTTTGAGTTTAATGGTTGTGATAGGATGGATAAACAACATTGTAGCTCCACAATACTAACCTAAATGACAGAGTGAAAAGGAAGCCAGTACAGAATATTTAAAAAATACTCCAAAACATGTATCCTGATTGCAATGAGGCACTAAAGTAAAACTGCAAAAAATGTCCTGAATACAAAGTGTTATGTTTGGGGAAAATCCAATACATCACTGAGTATCACTGTTCATATTGTCAAGCATGGTGGTGGCTGCATCATGTTATGGGTATGCTTGTCATCGGCAAGGGCTAGGGAGTTTTTTTTAAATAAAAAAATGGAATAGAGCTTAGCACAGCCAAAATCCTAGAAAACCTGGTTCAGTCTGCTTTCCAACAGACACTGGGAGACAAATTCACTTTTCAGCAGGACAATCACCTAAAACACAAGGCCAAATATACACTGGAGTAGCTTACCAAGATGACATTGAATGTTCCTGAGTGGCCTAGTTAAAGTTTTGACTTAAAATTGGCTTGAAAATCTATGGAAAGACTTGAAAATGGCTGTCTACCAATGATCAACAACCAACTTGACAGAGCTCAAATCATTTTTTGAAGAATAATGTGCAAATATTGTACAATCCAGGTATGAAAATCTCTTAGAGACTTACCCAGAAAGGTGATTCTAACATGTATTGACTCAGATAAATGAGATATTTCTGTATTTCATTTTGAATAAATTTGGTAACATTTCTAAAAACATGTTTTCACTTTGTCATTATGGGGTATTGTGTGTAGATGGGTGGGAGATTTTTTTTTAATATTTTCAATTTAGGCTGTAAAATAACTAAATGTGTAATAAGTCAAAGGGTATGAATACTTTCTGAAGGCTATGAACGTTATCTACTGTGCCTCCTGTGTGCATTGAGACTGCATGAAAGCTAAACAATTCCAAAATCCAACCACTATAGGAAAGAGCATTTGCCGTTTCAGTGTGCCAACAGTGCACCCAACAACAAGGGTTTGCAACAAAATCTCACAACCACAAAGCTACTTTCTCTCAAACTACTTCACTTCTCCCACTATCGACCCCTACACTAATACCATAGTTGTCCATTCAAGCCATCTGTCAAAAGCCATATTTACAGCAATTTAATTTCCTCAAAAGGTGCCTGAACCCAAGTAATTCAATCAATCGGAGCTGTGCTTACAGAAGTGGGAAATACCTGCGATGAGATTTGTAAACTCAGCGGTATATCAGTCTCTAATATCCAGGCTGTATCACAACCGACCGTGATTGGGAGTCCCATAGGGCGGCGCACAATTTGCCCAGCGCCGTCCGGGCTTGGCCGGTGTAGGCCGTCATTGTAACTAAGAATTTGTTCTTAACTGACTTGCCTAGTTAAATAAAAAAGGTTAAATAAAGGTTAAATTTGAAAAAAAAAAATTGCAAGGGAAAGTCATGGCTTCCCTGTCACTGCACTGCTCTTCCTGAGGGACATATTCCAGGAGCTAGACCTTAGTAGTGACTGCAGTGTGTGTGTGTGTGTGTGTGTGTGTGTGTGTGTGTGTGTGTGTGTGTGTGTGTGTGTGTGTGTGTGCACGTGCGTTGTACATACCTTGGCACTGCTGTCGGAGTGGCGTCTGGCGCACGCTTGGAGTTGGTTCATCCAGAACCGCTGCTCTTTGGCGTCGGATGCTACGGAGACACAAAAGGAGCGAATCAAAATGTTCATTATCCGATAACCATCATCGTCACAATGGGAGAATCATCGTCATTATACGAGTTAGTGGTCAGTTCAATATGTAGGCAGTCATCACAAAATGTGTGTCATTATGTGTCGCATGTCACTTTTCAGATTGACATCCAATGTGTGTCTGACACATTATCAGCCAATGTGCTGTGTATTCTGTTACAGGGTCAGGGCCTGACAATTGTAGTACATCAGGTTTGTTTATGTCGATCCCAAACTCCCTGTGTAAGGGCTTGTAAACTACTGAACTTTACAATAGTGTCTGTGTTCATATTCTACAACTCACTAAAACATCATCTAAGACACACTTTCAGATTGATGGAAAGCTTGATCTTTAACCTAAACTCTCAATGATGGGGAGGGGGGGGGGCAACAGTGTCTGTGCGATTAGCTAAAATGGCAGACATTTCACTGCGGCCCAGAGACAGCCTGTTATCCAAACACCAACCATGGAAAAGGTGACTCACCCTTTTGTTTTACAAGACAGTAAACTGCCCTCTGAGGCCAGACACGCCAATAAGCCCGTCTCATTTCATTAACCGATTAATTGGCAGAGCCTGCTTTGTCCAGCCTGATGTCTACAAACGGTACAACCTCTTTCGTCTAGACAAAGCTAGACCAATTGTGGATATCATTGTGACTGACTGGTAAAACTTTACTTCAAGAGCAACTCAGCATCTCAACCTATTATTCAGTGAGATACAATTTGATAGTATATACCAAAGTCTCCAGTCTCCATGGTAACGCTCCAAGGAGAAAATAAGAACATTTCATTAGCAACGGAACCGAATATAGCAGCATTGTCTGGACTCCTGGAGTCCTTTATAGTGATTAACTGAAACAAATGGGCACGATCATAAACGATGGAGTGCGGAATGCTGAATCTATTCATGCGAGTTTAGCTCGAGAAAGAGTCATTTCTCGGAACGGTAATGGCCTCATTTGAGCACCGTGACATGAGTTTCTGTCAATCACTTAAGGCCTACACTATTTTTCAAGCACCTGAAAAGTCGCTTGAGTGAGGAGGCAGAAGGAGACACATCCACACTAACAAATGTCAAATGGGACACTTAAAACAGTGAACATCTCCAGTGAACAGCTCCTCTGCTCTCTCAAGAGAAGGCTGTGTTCACGTAGGCCATTCATAATGAAACACCTGTACCCAGCTGTCTGTTAAAACCCTCCCCTCCCAGTGATTCCTTCTACATCAGCGGCATATCTTTTCCTTTCAAAACGTCTCAGTTTAGAATCTGCGACACATTTAGAGCAGCAATTATGGGTCTTGATTTATACAAGCTTTGCCGTCATTGTACATAATTAGCTAGCTGTAATGAACAGAGGTGGATCTGGCAGTGCCGAGCGGTTATGTTTATATGCAAATATGCACCTGTTTCCAATGGCGAAAAAGACGCTAAGTCGCTAACATGAGCTACTTGCACACTAATCCTTACTTAGCGAAGACCAGGTGGTTCTTGTGCTCGGTCTAAAAAGGTAACCCCAAAAGACTGCCAATGCTAATCAAAGATTCAAAGCTGGTGTTCTGTTCAAAAAAGGTCCCTGGTTTGGAGTTGGAGGGGTGGCAGTTTCCATTCAGTTGATGAATGAGCCACGCTTGTTTTGGCAAACGAGATCAAGCAGCACAACACAGTCCGACCCATTTGCAACAGAGGAACGACGGTCTCCCGTCCTCATCAACAATGCTCTACAGATGCCATTTAAATAACACCATCTCTGCATTTCAATCAAGGGGGTCAACGTACGCTTCAATATAGGCTCTAAAGAGAGGGCACTAATGTCTATCCATTGCCATTCAAGCATTTAACCGTGACCATGTAATTACACTGATGCTAATTACAGTGATCGAGTGGATGTTCTTGGCTAAAATAATAGTCTCATACATTTGAGGGAGCTGGTGGGGGATCTGATTAAGGTGAATGGAGATAATATGACAGGGCAGTACTCTGAATATGTACTTCATAACTGCTGGAAGTTATTAAACATGACTACTATGGGACAGTAAGGATTATTGCAGTTGCTGGGAGGAACAAAAGCCTGGGGCTTATCCTAGGGTTAAAAATATATTTGTTTTTTTAAATCACTAAATTGGTCTTTTGACCAATCAGATCCACTCTGAAAAAGATCTGATGTGAAAGGATCTGATGTGATTGGTCAAAAGACCAATTAGTGGAAAAAAGATCAGAATTGGGCTGCCTGTGTAAACGCAGCCTTTGTCACCAGATCTGAACCCAATTGAACACTTGCGGGAGATTCTAGCGTGGCGCCTGACAGCGTTTTTCACCACTTTCAACTAAACAGTTCCTGACACGTGTAGAATTTATGCCAAGGCGCAACGAAGCTATTCTGGCCCGACGCCCTATTAAAGTCACACACATCGTTCAGCAAGCTGTGTTTTTGCTACCACCCGCTATAGACGTGTGACTTGACATTTTCACTTGATTCCACGTGTAAAAATCGATGTGCACCCAGTTCGCAAATTAAAGCTAGCATCTCTGAACAGAGTGCTAAGTACTCTCTGCCAGCAAATGATATTGGTGTGTCTGAGCCCTGAGACACTTTCTGTTGGTGTTTCCTTTCTTTTTGCCATCCCTAGTATGTAGAAGTAATATGGATCCTTATTCTGGATGAGATTGAATTTGTTCTAGGCAATATTAAATATTTTATAAACTGGATGGTTCGAGACCTGAATACTGATTGGCTGATAGCCGTGGTATATCAGACCGTATACCACGGGTATGACAAAACATTTATTTTTACTGCTCTATTTACGTTGGTAGACAGTTTATAATAGCAATAAGGCACCTCAGGGGTTTGTGGTATATGGCCAATATACCACGGCTAGGGGCTGTGTCCAGGCACTCCGCGATGCGTCGTGCATAAGAACAGCCCTCAGCCGTAGTACATTGGCCATATACCACAGGCCCTCGTGCCTTATTGCTTAATAATACTACTTCAATAAGTCACAATAATGTCTGGTATGCAGTCAGGCATCTCAATTAGCCCCCTTGAAAAGCCGTGAGAATAACTTGACCCTTCTAAACAGCCCTCGTGTCTTATTCCTGGCATCATCTGATCAACAGCTTTAAAATTTGCCATTTGATAATTCAAACAGGATTTAATTCATGCTGTTTTCACCTTTTTATTTCATACACTCTGGAGCAATGAGCATGGCTCCGGGCAAAGCTCAAAACATAATGCTCCCGCTTATTCGACTAAAACTAATTACCCTATGCTGCCTTGGTTGGATATCCGATGAAGACGAAGCCTGTGCTTTAGCGTCTGTATCAGATCTCACATAATTCCACATGGCTTGAATAGGACATTCTGAAATTCAACTCAAAATGTTTATTAAGAGTTGAGATCAAACGTTCGACCAAGGACACCTGAAGGGAGATTATTGGCTTCCAGAAATAGGCACCTTCTCCAGTGACTTGACGTTTGACAGTTTGTGAAGGGGGATTCAAGGACATCCACATCACGAAAAGAAAGGACACATTCACAGCTGGGGCTACAGAGGTCTGTTGCTGCAGAATCACCAAACAGGAAACGTGTTCCTGGTTGAACCTTGAACTTCTCCCCTTCCCAGTTGAAGCCTGGGTTGCCATGACAACCCGTGTGAGATTTAAGGTGCACCTACTAATTCTTAGTCAAAGACTCATGAAAGGTCGCTCGCTACACTACAGGGCGGCGGGTATTGTTCCCCGCCATTTGGCTTAATTCAAATGTCACCATCCCAATCAGAGGAATGACTTGTACGCCACTAAGTATAGTGTTTAGACCTTCCCCCCAAAAATACACCAAACTAGCTTCTTTGATAAGGATTGTAATTTTACCTTTTATTTAAGCTGTATCTCGTTCCATCCCTACATTGTAGACAGTGGATCCCTGCTCCTACATTGATTTGCTACAATTACTTATTCTCTGTGGGACTATATCGCTTGCTCGGAGCTCAATAGATGGATCACTAAGTCATCCACAGATACAGGGCAAGTTATTCTGATACCTCCCTTGGGGAATGTACAGGGGCATTCCA
Organism: Salvelinus sp. IW2-2015; assembly: GCF_002910315.2. Lineage (NCBI taxonomy): Eukaryota > Metazoa > Chordata > Actinopteri > Salmoniformes > Salmonidae > Salvelinus > Salvelinus sp. IW2-2015. The sequence continues at coordinate 23,077,497 of NC_036869.1, read as the reverse complement.
CAAACTAAAGCGACAGGGAGTCTCTTGCTTCATCAGTGGATACAGGCTTCGGACTAGGGCCGGGACGAACTGCGATACTTGTTAGTATCGTGGCAAGGAAACGAAACACAAATCGGATTCAATTTCTTCAGGTAAACAGGCCTATAAAACATCATTATGTTGTCATCCAGTCACACCCCCCCCCCCCCCCCAAGCTATAGCACACAATATTTGACATACAGCAGGTTTTTTTAAAGGACCAAAGAGTTTGGTCTGCTTCGTCTTTTAATTTTTGCCATGGAAAAAAACATTGCGGTACTGGTATCATCCCATCCCTACCTCTGACAGAGCGAGCCTGTAGCATAGTGACCAGTTTAAACCCAATGGACCTCAACCATAGCTCATAGAGGGGAGTGTCCCTTTTGACAGGATGTATCGACCAGTACAGTTACCCTGTTCAAACTTTCAGCAATGCGACAAGGCAGCTTATATAGAACACCCGTGTAGCCCACTCATGCTAGCTCAAGGGAACTCCTGTCAAGTGTGGGAAATGGAGTTGGCAAATTGAAAGTTAGTAATGTGACTCATGAAATATTCATGAAGCTAAGTTACAACATCACAGGTTCATTTCCATTACACACTTTTCCAAAAACAAAGACTGGGTTGTTGGGAATGTTTTTTCCCAGGTGCACAATTTAAGCTGCTTGAAGTGGCATCACTATATTGCGCAACTGCAAAACACCCACAAGGCATTGCCATTTTCCCACTGTCCCCATGCAATCTCCCTGAATACCCAATCTCTGACTAATAAGGGTTAGCGTACCTCTGAGCTTGTAAAGCTCGCCATTGAATGAGTTGACGATGAACATGTGTGGTGCCTCATCACTCTGGACAACCGACGCACCAATCAGAGGCAGAGAGCCCCTGGGCTTCTGACTCTTGCCATGTTCATGTACAAAGTACTGCAGCTGTCCCAGCTCTGGATCCAACACAAAGTACCTGCAGGAGAGGGTGAGAGAAAAGGGAGAGGGTGAGAGAAAAGGGAGGGGGGTGAGAGAAAAGGGAGGGAGGGGAGAGAAACACAAATAAATGATCATATAAAATATGTCCTCATCATTGTTTAAGGCTTATTCTATCGCTTTAGCAGTAATTGCAACTGCTAAGTAATACAGTGATGATCGAGAGAGAGAGAGAGCACACGTACAGGATGGGTGAAATCCACCACTAAAATTCCTCTCACCTTTCATGCAAAGAAATCTTGCCAGATTTACAGGAGCTCGTCGTTATAGAAGCGTCAGCCACTTTACTGAGCGTATTAAGAAGTGACATCAACACCTACCCACCAACTAAATCTCAAACTATCCAAGTAGTCCTTAAGAGTGCATAGGTACCATGAGTGGAGCAGCTGGAGCCCACAGCTCGCGGGGTGAACATTTTACAGAATCAGACAGGTTTGTAACCTTTGTGATTAATAAATGTCTTCTAGCTTAGGCCTAACTGAAATACAGTCAGAGCCTGAGAGCCTGCAATATGACACACACACACACACACACGTCCTGGCTATGGGACATAGCCTATTGGACTGACTTGTCCCGACAAAGCATTCATGACATAGCTAGCGTGTCACCCTGTTTGGTTGGCTTTCATAGTACGGAAGTGTTGTTAACCGGAAATGATCTTGCTGCCGATCAATCGTCTCTTTCCACGCGCTATTAGAGAAGCGGCTCTATTGACCCGGCTTTGGAACAAGCCGAGTGAGCACTTACTTACAGGTCAATACAAACCACAGACAAAAAACGACACAATCCTCCACACTGCCACAACCAGAACCGAAAGGATCATCATAGACCGTTTTCACATTGACGATGGCAAAGGGATATTTGAGAGAGGTATCGATTCTTAAGAGACAATACCGTTGTGTAAAACTAGAGCGTTACCTCGGGAGGTCGCACACGGCACTGGCCCAACAATTGCCCCCCCTTTGAGCATGGAATTGTCTCGTTGAGCTGAACACTACTACAGTATAAATGATAATAGCAGAGCAATGTTTTTTTATACAGCTGAAATGTTTTTTTGATAGTACAAATAAAATATACATACAAATAAAATATGTTTTTTCAATTTGTAACATTGCGTGATGATTTCTGAGGTGGCACCACAGGTCCCAGAGAGGGGAAATAGTTTTGCTGGGGCCCAGAGTTTTTCCTGATCGGATAGGCTAACTTCACCAGGTAAAACTCTGAACCCTAGTGGTATGGTAGGACATAGTAATACGTCCACCGGGGGAAAAAATGAAAATAAAAACGGTTTTATATGGGCTATGGTGGGCCCAGATTCTTTCTAATCAGGTCAAATGGTTAAAAAAAAAATCCTGGAAAAAGTTATGGCCCTAGGGAGGATGAAAACAAAGTCCTGTCAAACAAATCATGAGGCGAATCAGTCAAAAAAGCAGTATTGTCCCTTTTTTTAAAGCTTGTGTCAATATTTTCTATAAAACCAAACCCGCTGTGCTGATCTCTGCAACGTGGATAGATGGAAATCGCCACACAATGCTACAAGAAACAAACACTGAGTGTACAAAACATTAACAACACCTTCCTAATATTGAGTTGTGTGCCCTCATTCTTCATACATTTGGATAAAATAGATAAATATTGCCATTTTACCACCATCTTAATATCTCTAAACATAATACCATAGGAGACACTGTGTAAAGCACAAATTGCAAGCTCAAGTCATGTTAAATAAACAAAAAATCTAGACAAAGCACACTAATTGGACCGAGTGTTCTCTCTACTACACCGGCTCTGACGCTCGTCAGATGTGGCAGGGCTTGCAAACTATTACGGATTACAAAAGGAAACCCAGCTGCGAGCTGTCCAGTGACGTGAGCCTACCAGATGAGCTAAATACCTCCTATACTCGTGTCGAGGAAAGCAACACTGAACCATGCATGAGAGCACCAGCTGGACGACTGTGTGATCACGCTCGCCGTAGCCAATGTGAGTAAGACCTTTAAAACAGGTTAACATTCACAAGGCAGCAGAGCCAGATGGATTACCAGGACACGTACTCAGAGCATGCACTGACCAGCTGGCAAGTGTCTTCACTGACATTTTTAACCTCTCCCCGACCCAGTCTGTAATACACACGTTTCAAGCAGACCATCATAGTCCCTGTGCCCAAGAACGCCAAAGTAACCGGTCTAAATTACTATTGCCCATGTAGCACTCACAAATACTTTGAAAGACTGGCCATGGCTCACATCAACATCATCATCCCAGACCCACTCCAATTCACATACCGCCCCAATAGATCCACAGATGATGCAATCTCTACTGCACTCCACACTGCCCTTTCCAACTGGACAAAAGGAACACATATGTAAGAAAGCTGTTCATGGACTATAGCTCAGCACTAAACTAAGGACACAGGGATTAAACGTCTCCCTCTGCAACTGAATGCTGGACTTCCTGACAGGCCACCAGCAGTATACCACCCTGCATTCCACAGCTGGCTTGTCTCTGAAGCTAAGCAGGGTTGGTCCTGTTCAGTCCCTGGATGGGAGACCAGTTGCTGCTGGAAATGGTGTTGGAGGGCCAGTAGAAGGAACTCCTTGCTCTGGTCTAAAAAATAAAATAGACCAATTCCCCAGAGCAATGTGTAGGGTGCCGTCTTTCAGATGGGACATTAAACAGTGTCCTGACTCTGTGGTCACTAAAGATCCCATGGCACTTATCCCGGAGTCCTGGCAATTTGATCCTCATACCGTCATGGTCACCTAATCATCCGCAGCTTCCAATTGACTCATTCACCCCCCCCCCCCCTTCTCTCACCTGTAACTATTCCCCAGGTCGTTGCTGTAAATGAGAATGTGTTCTCAGTCAACTGATCAGGTTCAATAAAATAAAACTGGTGAGGGTGGGCAACACATCCGCCACTCTGACCCTCAACACGGGGACCCCTCAGGTGTGCGTGCTTATGCCGCGTTCAAAACAACTCGGAAGTCAAATCATGACTTCAGTGATCCTAAGGTTGGAAAGTCCGAGCTCTACAAAGAGTACCGAGTTGGAATTCTGAGGTGGATGACCGTTCAAATAGATTTTCTCCCAGTCGGAGCTAGTTTTTTGTCCAAAGTTCCCAGTTGTTTTCAACACGGCATAAGTCCCCTCCTGTACTCCTTGTTCACCCACGACTCAACATGTCTGTAGTGGAGCGGGTCAAGAGCTTAAAGTTCCTTGGTGTCCACATCACCAAGGACCTATCATGGTCCAAACACACCAAGACAGTCGTGAAGAGGGCACGACAACACCTCTTCACCCTCAGGAGGCTGAAAAGATTTTACATGGGCCCTCAGATCCTCAAAAAGTTCTACAGCTGCACCATTGAGAGCATCTTGACTGGCTGCATCACTGTTTGGTATGACAACTGCTCGGCCTCCGACCGCAAAGCACTACAGATGGTAGTTCGTATGGCCCAGTACATCACTGGGGCCGAGCTCCCTGCCATCCAGGACCTCTATACCAGGTGGTGTCAGAGGAAGGCCCTAAACATTGTCAAAAGACTCCAGCCACCCAAGTGAGACTTTTCACTCTGCCGCCACACGGCAAGCATTACGGGAGCGCCAAGTTTGGGACCAAAAGGCTCCTGAACAGCTTCTACCCCCAAGCCGTAAGACTGCTGAACAGTTCATCAAATTGTAATGGTTTTGACTTGAATTGAGGTTATGGTTGGTTAGGGGTGCCAAGTATGTCGTGCCTACCAGAGAAAAGTTTGATTTCTCCTTTTGTTTGTGAGTTGGTCTCACTGGTCAGTCAAGTCTACACCAATGCAAAAGGACTTATGTAAAAGTCAGTGTTGTAAAATATGCTTTGCTTAAACATTGAAAGAAATAACTTCTTATGCATTGGTTGTATTACGAAAATAAATGACAACATAAATAATAAATGTCGCAACAGGTCTCAAAATAATAACAGCTTAAGTTCACTTGTAAATGTCCCGTACCTCGCGCATAAAAAAAAATTGTCCGGACAGGTAAATGGTTGAGTGAAATTCAGGTGACCTCAGTCATGCAATTGTCCTAATTAACAGTGCATAAAACAACCACCACAGCAAACCCAGCACCATAAACACTCCCGGACACAATTCAAATGATTAGGATTCACAATAGGCCTACTGTAACAACTTGGTGTAAAACATACACAACACAGTGGAAACCCCAAGGAAAACAAATCCAATACTGTATGGTTAAAGTCGTCAGTCAGTCGGGTCCATCAGTTGGACTCCAGCTGAGAAAAAAAACAGCACCCAGACCCAGCTTTGATCAATGGAACTCTGCATCCTGCACAGTGCACCGTTCCAATTGGTACATTGTAGACATATGATTCATCGCACACACACACGGGAGACTTAAATAGAACCTCCTTATATAACCCAAATCCTCCATATTACGCTCAGATCATAACCAGCCCAGCCATAGCATAGCTACTGAATGGTGTTCAAGTGCCCAGAAGAACAGAAATCTTATTATGAAGTGTGTCCTGTGAGAAGACACCAATTTTAGAGTAAAAGATATCCTCCTCTCTGCAACACACGTGATACATCATGAAGACCTGAATGTGACCAGGACATTGGTTTTTACAAAGTATAGTAATATTATAGTGACCATTTCCCCCTCATATTTCAAATTAAAAAATGTGAAGCACTGAGTTAAATGTGAAAGTGCAGCGTCATATGCAACAACAAAAAAATTGTTCATCCGGGTTGTTTTGAAATTATTTTTCCTCAGGTCTGTGCCGTCCCATTGGGAAACCAGCCTCGAGTTTCGCTACACTGAGGACCAGTTCTAGTTCAAAGAACAAAACTTTTTGAGTTGTGGTAAAACAGTAACGCTGAAAAAGGTTGGCTTACCACACATTAAAGCGGACACTTAAGTCCAAGTTCTACAACAGACTCAAAAGCTTAGCTTCCAGCCCACAGTATGCATTTGATAACTGCAACTTTATTGGATGGCACCCCGCATGCCACGATCATCCATCTTTTCAATTGAAGTTGCAAGTAATGAGGCCCATGTGATGTGGGAGGTAATTCAGTGTCTCTCTCTGTGTGTGTAACAGTCCAGTTTCTCAGAATGCTTTCGTCTGATCATTGGGGCCTAAGAGACTGGGGAGCCGTAATGGAGGAGTAACCCAATAATCCTAACGCACATGCAGCCTCTCTCTCAGGGTGACGGTGGTGTTGCACAATTGGAGGACCTAGTTAAGGGATGGGCAACTTTGTTGGGGGTGGGGGCCACAAAAAAAAATTGGAACTTATGAGGGACCGCAGTTGAACGCAGGTCTGCGTACCCACATCCATATACCCCCCCCCCCCACCAGAGATACAAAATGTTATATATATACACACACACACACACACAAATTGATCAGAAATACAGTGTAGAGATCATTAATGTTGTAAATGAGTATTGTAGCTGGAAATGGCTGATTTTTTATGGAATATCTACATAGGCGTACAGAGGCCCATTATCAGCAACCATCACTCCTGTGCTCCGATGGCACGTTGTGTTAGCTAATCCAAGTTGATCATTTTAAACGTCTAATTGATCATTAGAAAACCCGTTTGCAATTATGTTAGCACAGCTGAAAACTGTTGTGCTGATTTAAAGAATGAATAGTCATTTACAACATTAACGATGTCTACACTGCATTTCTGATAAATTTTATGTTATTTTAAATGGACAATTTTTTTTAGCTTTTCTTTCAAAAATAAGAACATTTCTAAGTGACCCCAAACGTTTGAACGGTAGTATATATAATAATTGTACATTTCGTGCAATTCAACACTTTTTGCCATGGCGTGTAGAGAAAATGTTGCTGTTTTAAAGCAAGTGTGCTGCAATTCTACACACTTTGCAATGGAGTGGAGAGGAAAATTTGCTGTTTTACAGCAAATGTCCTGCAAATATACAAATTTTGCCATAGGGTGGAGAGAAATGTTTGCAGTTTGACTAACAAAATCAATGAGGGCCCACCGGTCGGTAAATCGACCATGATAAAAAGTTTAGCTGGCCGCTAAACTAACTTAGCAATCTAAAAAATGTTAGCTGACATGGGCTAATTGACTGACATAAGAGAGAAACTGCTACTGCATAACCAAATTTCAAAATTGCACCTCACGTATTCTACTATTCTAACTCACAACAGTAAGTTGAAACCCTGACGGAGTTCCCGCGGGCTGCTAGTTTCACTCCAATATGTGCATACGTGTGAGACAAACACATGAAAACTAAGTATTCAGTACAATACACCTACGCCTAAAAAAAAACAAAAATAGCAATCAACATTAACATGATCACCCACACACAGCGCAAACTTGGCACAGACCCACTCTTAGTGATGCTCACAAGCACACAGCCAAGTACATAGCCTTCAATGTTTATGCTCTTTCACAAATAGAAACAAGGACGTGATTGACAGACCTAGTATTACAGCGACACAGTCTCCCAATGACAGACTGCCTCTTGTGTATTCTATGCCATTTTTTAACTGCGGCATGGTAGGCTTGCTGGTGGAAAACATGTCAAAAGGAGATTTTCTTGTAACGGCATACTTTGGACGTTCTATTTTCGGCTTCCCCAATTTTTTGTCCAAAACGTCACACAAACTAGGTCCGACCATCTTTAAAACTGCAATTTTCAAGGCCATGAGATCTGTGGTGAAGGGAAAAATACATTGCTGGCTTTTGAAGCCTATAGCCAGTGTTACATGTACCGTTACAGTACGCTTTACTTGGTCCATTACGACACATCAAATAATGTCAAGAATAAGAGGGCTATACTAGCAGAGAAGAATTGAAGGGGCACACGCCGCAACACAATAGCACAGCAGGAAAAGCTTTCAACGTGGTTGCTCTCATTATTGACAAGTAGCAGCCAGGTAGGCACACCACTGCTATGACTCAGGTAGGTTCAATAGGCTAGCATTATTTTTCCCTTGACTGAAGAAAACAAAATTATACAGATCATTTGAGTTCTGGTATGGGATTTCATATCTTCAGCTGCTGCTCACTGTAGCTCACCCGTCTTATTTCTATGTACACATTGACGTGGGCCCTCAGACATGGCAACAACCCAGATCAATGAACCAAAACTAAATTTAAACTTGAAAGCCAAGACACCCAGCACTCTTTTTAAATTGAATATGGGACAGTTACCATGAACTCCAAATTACCCATTTGCCTCAAATACACCTATAATTTTGTAGTATTTTGTTCTTGTGGAAGAATCATCTTGAAACCCAACTCCTCGTGGCGTTTTACACTGCTTGGTGTGTAGTACAAGCGAACCTTTCGAAAGCGGTAGAGAATGTGTGTGCGTATATGCATCTCGCTCAGGTTGTGGTGAGAAAGGGTCACATACCCTTCAAACAGCTTTGGTTTTGAATCAATAACCACTATGAATCAATAACCACTCACCTCATTCTAAAAACACACCACATGTGCCAGCCCAAGTACCTTGCAGTCCTCATACACTACACTATTCTAGTGTATGAGCCCAGGACTGGGTGTCTGGTAAACACGTGTCACTATGTAGGGGCAGCTCAGCCAGGCTGGTGCATTTGGAGGTGGGCTGGGGACAGAAGGCCTGGAAGAGCAGCCATCCTAGCTGGGTGTTTGGGGCTGTGTCCCCAAATTACACCCTTTTCCCTATGTAGTGCACTACTTATGACTAGGGAATAAGATGCCATTTGAAAACAGCCACTATATCAAATCACCTGCTGCTCTGTTCTCCTCTACCAGCTTCCCACTCTCTCCGACCTCTTTCGCCGACCATACAGTACAGCATGTGTGTGTTCTAGCACACTGCTGTCCCTCAGCTCATCTCTGCAGCCCTATAGATACAGTGGGCCACACTGCACAGTGATATTTCACCAGGAATAATACCAGGATTCCCTGTTTACAACTGTTGGGAGTGTAAAGTCCCACAGAAAAAAAACACTAGTTTGTCATCATACTGGCCATTTTTTATTGTGAATTTGATGTATGAAACAGAATCCCTTTTGGTTCTCTTTTTGTCTAGAAGTGTATTCAAGTGGCCAATTAGGCACTATGACCATAAACCTTTTCTCTGTCATGACGACTTCTTCGTCCAGAAACAGACGCCTCAAGTTCTCAACTGGCAGCTTCATTAAACAGTACCCGCAAAACACCAGTCTCAACGTCAACAGTGAAGAGGCCACTCTGGGATGCTGGCCTTCTAGGCAGAGTTCCTCTGTCCAGTGTGTGTTCTTTTGCTCATCTTAATCTTTTCTTTTTATTGGCTTTTTTTGAGACATGGCTTTTTCTTGGAAACTCTGCATAAAAGGCCAGCATCCTGGAGTCACCTCTTCACTCTTGATGTTGAGACTGGTGTTTTGCAGGTACTATTTAATGAAGCTGCCAGCTGAGGATTTGTGAGGCGTCTGTTTCTCAAACTAGAAACTCTAATGTACTTGTCCTCTTGCTCAGTTGTGCACCGGGGCCTCCCACTTCTTTCTATTCTGGTTAGAGCCAGTTTGTGCTGTTCTGTGACGGGAGTAGTACACAGCGTTGTACGAGATCTTCAGTTTCTTGGCAATTTCTCGCATGGAATAGCTTTCATTTCTCAGAACAAGAATAGACTGACGAGTTTCAGAAGAAAGTTCTTTGTTTCTGGACATTTGAGCCTGTAAATCGAACCCACAAATGCTGATGCTCCAGATACTCAACTAGTCTAAAGATGGCCAGTTGTATTGCTTGTAGTAACCATAAAAAAAAGTGTTAAACAAAGCAAAATATATTTTATATATTTGAGAATTTTTTTATATTTGAGATCATCCGTTCACCTACTCTGCGTCTCACAAAGGAATCAAAAATCTCAAATTTGGACTCATCGGACCAAAGGACAGATTTCCACCGGTCTAATGTCCATTGGTCGTGTTTCTTGGCCCAAGTAAGTCTCTTCTTATTATTTGTGTTCTTTAGTAGTGGTTTCTTTGCAGCAATTTGACCACGAAGGCCTGATTCACGCAGTCTCCTCTGAACAGTTGATGTTGAGATGTGTCTGTTACTTGAACTCTGTGAAGCATTTATTTGGGCTGCAATTTCTGAGGCTGGTAACCAATGAACTTGTCCTCTGCAGCAGAGGTAACTCTGGGTCTTCCTTTCCTGTGGCGGTCCTCATGAGAGCCAGTTTCATCATAGCGCTTTATGGTTTTCACAACTGCACTTAAAGAATGTTCTTGACATTTTCCGTATTGACTGACCTTCATGTCTGAAAGTAATGATGGACTGTTGTTTCTCTTTGCTTATTTGAGCTGTTCTTGCCATAATATGGACTTGGTCTTTTACCAAATAGGGCTACCTTGACACAACACAACTGATTGTCTCAAACACATTAAGGAAAGAAATTCTAAAAATGTACTTTTAACATGGCACATTGTTAATTGAAATGCATTCCAGGTGACTACCTCATGAAGCTGGTTGAGAGAATGCCAAAGAGTGTGCAGAGCTGTCAAGGCAAAGGGTGGCTATTTGAAGAACCTCAAATATAAAATATATTTTGATTTGTTTAACACTTTTTTGGTTACTACATGATTCCATGTATTATTTCATAGTTTTGATGTCTTCACTATTATTCTACAATGTAGAAAATAATACAAATAATGAAACCCTTGAATGAGTAGGTGTTCTAAAACTTTTGACCGGTAGTGTACATACACACATTTTTTGTGTGCCTGTTTTGCATGTTATTTTGGAATTAATGTGTGTCACATATCACTTTAAAAACAATGTCAAATAAAATGTAAAAAAAACATTGAGTTAATAAAGCCGCATACAAACACGGTCTCTTTTTTCTTTCTTGAGTAAGGCAGCTCCAAAATGCAGGTGTTTCAGCCTAGCTCAGTGCTTTGTGGTGGTGGGGCAGGCAGCAGAATATACAGAGAGTGGGGGTTGGTAATGTTCTCTAGTTGCGCCGTGATTGGCTCAGTGTTCTGTCACTCATGGGGACACTACGTCACTGAAAAATCTAAGGGTAGAGCTGGAAAATTCAAGCACCATGGGTGCTGCCATAGAGTTACATTGGAAGTGCCCATCCAAGATGGCTCAAGGTCATTGGCCACAGATAAAATGATGTCAAATCATGTTATATCTACTGTAGCTTTGATTGGACTGATCAAGTCAACATCATACTTTCAAAATCTTAGCTAGCAGTCATCATGAATCAAGTCGACAATCTACGGGCAAATCCTTTTCAAATGAAGAGAAATTATAGATAAAACGACTATGAACATTACACAACAAGTTGGAAATCGCAAATTCAACAATGAGTGGTTTGGAAGGAATCAGTGGCTAACTGCAAACATTGCAAAGCAATCACTAGCCTGCTATTCAGTGGAGTGGGTGTGTGGTCCAAGTCTGGGTTTAAGGGTCTCTTTTCCATACTTAAAAAGGATAAACATTCAACATTGGCCATGCTGTCAATCCAGCATGACTTCTGCCGCGCTCAAAACAACTGGAAACTCGGAACTGGGAAAACTGACTTCAGAGAGTTCAAGAAAACTGGGAACTCGTTAAAAAACTAGCTCCAACTGGGAAAATGCATTTTGAGCGGTCATCCAAATCGAAATTGCAAGTTGGGAACCCGTGTCTCTTTCACTGACGTCATCATGATTCAACCTTGTTTTTTTTTCTAGTTCCCAGTTGTCTTGAAAGAACCATAATTCCAGAGAATGCCAGACTTTGATAAAAGTTTGATTACAAAATTTTCCCATGAAGGACCGTTGCACCACCTTCCTGTTCAAGTGAGCACAGCACAGCAAGGTGAGTCCAAAAATATCTGGTATGCAGCGGCATAAATTATGTAATATGCTAGGGAGATATGTACACTGTAGCTAAGAAAGTAATACTAAGTGTATGTTATGTAGTGAGCTGTTAGTAGCCCATGTGCCTCAACCTCATAATTTCGCCAACCGTTCTGACTTGGTGGTAAACATTTAGCCTATTTTAGAGAAATGTAAACATAAAATATTGTAAGAGCTTTCATTGTCTGCTTAAATTCCCCCTTTATTTATCATACGGTTCTGACTTGGTGTACAGGGAGAATACTGTAAGATAGCCAGGTCTAGCAGTGGTAAGGTGTTGGGACAGCTTTATGTAGGCCCTAACAGTTTCTGGGCACTGTTTGTCACTGTTATAGTGCATTGAATGCATTGTTAGGGGTTGTGTAGTGTCTTTGCTGGCATGCACCTAAAAAAAAATATGGGGGGGGTTTGCCCCACCAAGATTTACCAGCTAAAAATCGCCACTGGTTGTAGAGAAGGCCTGCCCCAGTATCTATGCGTTAGAGATGTTGACTATGCAGGGAAGGCCTACAAATGCTAAATCATGCATGAGCAACTTTATTGTTATCCAATATGCACAGGCTCTGTAGCTGGCAAAATTACAATGTTTCAATTTTATAGTCTATGGCTGCAACCTTGTAGCCTTTGAAACAGTGACACGTTATCACTCCACACACGACTGACCTTTGCAGTACAAGGTGGAGGAAAAACTAACAGCATGTATGCACCAAGGAACATTACACTTTATGACACTACCCACTGGGCACAGACGTCAGTTCAACGTCTAGTTTTGATTTACATTTGAGTGAGTTGTCAACCAATGTGAATTCAACGTGTAACCAACAAAAAAATCTCACATTGTCATTGGATTTAGGTTAAAAGTTTGATGGAAACCATGACGAAATGCCCTTACATTGATTACTTTTTGCAAATCCAATCAGTTTTCCACGTCGATTCAATGTCACATAGATTTATGGGGTTGAAATGACGTAGAAACAACGTTGATTCAGCCAGTTTTTAACCAGTGGGTAAGAACCTCATGATTTAAAGTGCTGCTTACCTGTTCTGCCATCCTTGAATTAAGTTTGTGTATTTGCTCAACACTCCTTCTAACTGACGCTTACACGCTTGCTGAAAATGCATACTGTTTCCCAATAAACCTCCCCGACTCACTCCTCCACCGGCCCCGCTCCCAAGTGAAGCCGAGCCGGGGCTGTGAGAACCAGCTCGTCCGATCTTTCTCGCCGAATTCCCCTTGTCCGACAGCAGTGAACCAGAGTTCGTTTTATTTGTCCCAGGATGCGGACTGCAGATCGTCTTCTCCATACTGACGACGGGACAGACGGAGTCGAGCACAGCAAGGATAATTTTTTGCTAGAACATTGTGGTAAACACAGTCATGTATGTCTACTGGCCTAAATCAAAAGGTTAAATATGTAATATTCATGTTTCCCTGGTGATTTGAGCGTCCCTCTCTGCCCAAGAAACCAGGCATAATTTCCCGCATGAAGAGCACTGCTGTAGTTCCCTTGCTGCTGCGACGGAATCACCGTGGCGCTCTAACGTTTACGTTTCATTGGGAAATCACAGTGCAGACACCCCCTCTCCTGACTCTCTCAACCAACCCCCTCATATAACAGTCCAATCTTATTACACATCACAACCAAGAACACAGCTACAGAATGCCCCGAAGCGCACCGCTCACCATCATCCCCAAAATAGCTGAATAATATTATTTTCTAGTAATTCCAATCAGCTATACAACTAATTCACGTGGTATTCATCCATATGATGTAGGCCTAAATAGGCGAATGCACATTTTATTTTTAGGGGTAGCCTATCTCAATCACAGTAAATGAACGGTATTCTCAGACATATCGTATCTGACAACATGGTTCAAATTAAATAGTAATTTTCCATGAAGAAAAAGTGTGTGACTTGCTTCAGCTCTTTGAAAGTATTGTTGTGGTAATGCAAGAAGTTTAAAACGTTTTACTTAATTGAAGCGGTGAAATATAGTCAAAGTAACAAATATGAAAATATCTGTCTGGTCTGATTACTTTGACAGACTACTATATCAACCGTATTACTTTGGAGTGTGGAGCGGTTGTATCGCATATTTCAACACAAATAAAACTACTACACTTTTATACACTCTTCTACTAGAAGACCATAATATTTACTCATAAGGAATTAGAAAAGTTTTAGGCTATCATTTGGAGAGAAATATGATGGTGCCTCTGGTGGAGGAAGTTTGGAAGTTTGTTTTACAGTAGCTACAGTAACCTCCCCTCAACCATACATTGACAGTGCATTTGTAAAGTATTCAGACCCCTTCCCTTTTTCCACATTTTGTTACGTTACAGCCTTATTCTAAAATGTATTGAATATTTTTCCCCCCTCATCAATCTACACACAATACCCTGTAATGACAAAGCAAAAACAGTTTTTTAGACATTTTTTAAAATGTATTAAAAATAAAAACAGAAATACCTTATTTACATAACTATTCAGACCCTTTGCTATGAGACTCAAAATTGAACTCAGGTGCATCCTGTTTCCATTGATCATTCTTGAGATGTTTCTACAACTTGACTGGAGTCCACCTGTGGTAAATTCAATTGATTGGACATAATTTGGAAAGGCACACACCTGTCTATATAAGGTCCCACAGTTGATAGTGCATGTCAGAGCAAAAACTAAATCAGGAGGTCGAAGGAATTGTCCGTAGAGCTCCAAGACAGGATTGTGTGCAGGCACAGATCTGGGGAAGGATACAGTATCTACTGTAGATATTTGATTGGACTGATCATGTCAACATCATACTTTCAAAATCTTAGCTAGCAGTCATCATCATGAATCAAGTCGACAATCTACTGGCAAATCCTTTTCTATCCTTGTCATGTAAAGAGAAATGACGAGGAGAAATTATAAATAAAACGTATCGGTGCTCATCGACCATTGGACATGAACATTACACAACAAGTTGGAAATCGCAAATTCAACAATGAGTGGTTTGAAAGCAATCAGTGGCCTGATATTCAGTGGAGTGGGTGTGTGGTCCAAGTCTGGGTTTAAGGGTCTCTTTTCCAAGCTTAAAAGGATAAACATTCAACACTGGCCATGCTGTCAATCCAGCATGACGTCTGCCGCGTTCAAAACAACTGGAAACTCGGAACTGGGAAATCTCAGACTTCAGAGAGTTCAAGACAACAGGGAACAAGCTACGACTGGGAAAATACGTTTTGAACGGTTATCCAACTAGGAATTCCAAGTCGAGAACTCGGGCCTAAAGATCACTGACTTCATGATTCAACCTTGTTTTTTTCCGATATCCCAGTTGTTTTGAAAGCACTATAAATCCAGAGAATGACAGAATTTAATGACAATGTTTGATGACAAAATTTGCCCACGAAGGACTGCCGAGCCACCTACCTGTTCAAGTGAGCACAGCACAACAAGGTGTGTCCAAAAATGCATTGTATGCTGCTGTATAAATGATGTAATATGCCAGCGAGATATGTATACCGTAGCTAAGAAAGTAATACTGAGTGTGTGTTGTGTAGTAAGCTGTTAGTAGCCCATGTGCCTCACCTTAATCATTTGGTCCCTTTTCACCTCATAACTTAACATACTGTTCTGACTTGGTGGTGCACATTTAGCCTATAGCCTGTTTTAGAGAAATGTCATCATTGAATATTATAAGAGCTTTCATTGTCTGCTTATACGCCCCCTATTTATCCTATGGTTCTGACTTGGTGTACAGCGAGAATACTATAAGAACGGCCCATGTTCTGAATTCTGTCGCAGTACATTTAAAAATTGCTGAACAAATATTCATATTAACTTCGTCCGTCCTAGCTCGCTCATTAATGTCTTAATTGAAATTACGGATTGCCTCTTATCCTCTCGTCATCCCCTTATGCCATAGTTTGTACATCTCAATTATCAGTAGAAACCACATGTGCTTTAGGCAAGTCAGCCATATCAGGTATGTTTTTTTTAAGCATTAAATGAGGCTGAATGAACTGTTTCGATGCCAGACAAGGCTCCACTGATAGCAAGGTGCTACACCTGGTTGGGACTGTTGGGACTGCTGTAGGCCCTAACAGTTTGTGGGCACCATTTGTCACCGTTATAGTGCAATTAATGTATTGTGTAGTGTTGTGTTGTGTAGTGGCTTTGCTGGCATGCATCTACAAAAAATGGTTTACATTGCCCCACCAAGATTTACAAGCTTAAATAGGCACGGGTTACTCCACAATACTAACCTAAATGACAGAGTGAAAAGAAAGAAGCTTGTACAGAATACAAATATTCCAAAACATGCATCCTGTTTGCAATAAGGCACTGAAGTAAAACTGCAAAACATTAACTTTATCTACTGAATACAAAGCATTATGTTTGGGGCAAATCCAACACCATACATCACTGAGTACCACTCTTCACATTTTCAAACATGGTCGTGGCTGCATCATGTTATGGATATGCTTGTCATCGGCAAGGACTAGGGAGTTATTTAGGATAAAAAGACACGGAATAGAGCTAAGCATAGGCAAAATCCTAGAGGAAACCTGGTTCAGTCTGCTTCCAACAGACACTGGGAGACAAATGCATCTTTCAACATAAGGCCAAATATACACTTGAGTTGCTTACCAAGGCGACATTGAATGTTCCTGAGTTGCCTAGTTACAGTTTTGACTTAAATCGACATGAAAATCAATGGCAAGACTTAAAAAATGGCTGTCTAGGGCCTCCCGGGTGGCGCAGTGGTCTAGAGCACTGCATCGCAGTGCTATCCTGCGCCACCAGAGTCTGGGTTCGCGCCCAGGCTCTGTCGCAGCCGCCGCGACCGGGAGGTCCGTGGGGCGACGCACAATTGGCTTAGCGCCGTCCGGGTTAGGGAGGTTTGGCCGGTAGGGATATCCTTGTCTCATCGCGCTCCAGCGACTCCTGTGGTGGGCCGGGCGCAGTGCGCGCTAACCGAGGGGGGCGGGTGCACGGTGTTTCCTCCGACACATTGGTGCGGCTGGCTTCCGGGTTGGAGGCGCGCTGTGTTAAGAAGCAGTGCGGCTTGGTTGGGTTGTTGCTCGGAGGACGCATGACTTTCGACCTTCGTCTCTCCCGAGCCCGTACGGGAGTTGTAGCGATGAGACAAGATAGTAATTACTAGCGATTGGATACTACGAAAAATTGGGGAGAAAAGGGGATAAATTTTTTAAAAATAAAATAAAATAAAAAATGGCTGTCTAGCAATGATCAACAACCAACTTGACAGGGCTTGAATAATTTTTTTAAGAATAATGGGCAAATATTGTACAATCCCGGTGTGCAAAGCTCTTATAGATGTACTCTCCCACTTTATTTGGAATGGAAAGACCTCGAGTCAAATTGAATGTTTTACACTTACCTTATAAAGCTGGAGGTGTCGGACTACCTCATATGAAAATGTATCTCTGGGCCACGCAACCTCGTTCACTTAAACAATGGACAGCAGACTATCCTTGTGCTTGGAGTAGTATTGAAGACATAAATGTGATGCCCTATGATTTCAAATGTATTCACTACTTTGGGTCCAAGGCTGTAAAGAAAAAAAAAATGACAATCAAATGATTTTCAATTCAATTTGTGCTTGGAAAAATGTACTTCAATTCATGAAATGGAAGAAAACCATAATGCCAGGCACAATTATGTGGAATAACCCCACATTACCTCCAGCATTTAATGACAATACCTAAGTCCTGGTTCTTAAGTGGCATTGTGAATTTTTAACAATATGTACTATAAAGACTCTGCACTGTCATTCAATAAATTCCAAGAAGAAGTTGGGTTAAGTTCTTACAACTAAGAAATCTTAGTCCACAGACAGTGCAGAGCCCACAGGCTCCATCTAATCAAACAAGTCCTGTCGTCTTGATGTTGGAAGATTTAGGCATGAACACACCCCATGGTGTGTGGGGGAGAGGAGTATGATTTCATAGATATTCAGTAAATGGTTAAGGCCTATTGTTGATTTACAGAGCATAGACATACATCTGTGTCCCAAATGGTATCTGATTCCCTATATCGTGCACTACGTTTGACCGGAGCCCCATGGCCCTGGTCAAAAGTAGCGCACTATATCGGGAATAGGGTTCCATTTGGAACGTAGTTCCAGTCTCCCTGTGGAAGATGCAGTGGCATGCTGGCCTTCATACCTTTGATTTACCATGGGTTCTTGACACAAGAGGACTGGGTACATGAATTGCTCAGTCTTCCTGTTCATCCCCTGCATTCATAAAACCCTTCATTCCTCTGCTAGCAGTCGTAATGTATATTCATGGTTCCACCCTTCACCCGTATAGGCATGCATACACAAATGCACACACACACACACCTTGTCAGTATGCAGGGTCAGTAGCCCCCTCTAGTCCATTGAGTACTTACTGTGGAGTGTGGTGGGCTTTGTGAATAATGCATGTGTAGAGCAAACATCCACAATCTTTGGCAGGCCTCACATGACCAGATGTCAAGTCTTTCAGTGAGCTGCATGACCCAGAGAATAACAAAATGACACTTACCATCCATTTGCTACATTAAAATGAAAGTGATTATCACTACATAAAGATTCAATCACAATATTACGCTAACTGTTGTCTGGATTTCATGTTCTACTCCCCCAAAAATATGAGAGAGAGAGAGAGACTGTAACGTAGACGCAGGGAGTCAGGAAGCAGGTGCAGTTAGTGAGTTTAATGACAACGAACATGGAATGATACAAAACAAGAGAAGCGTCTGACATGGAAACACAAACAACACTACCTGATGACTGACAAAACAGAGTGCTAGATAAATGGTAAGTAATGAAAGTAGTAATGAAGTCCTGGTGTGACTGATGATAGGACGCAGGTGTGCGTAATGATGGTTGCCAGGTGTGAGTAAAGATGGGTTGCCAGGACCGGTGGTTAGTAGTCCGGTGACTTCGAGCGCCGGAGCTGGAAAGCGGGAGTAGATGTAAAAGAGAGAGAAAGAGAGAGAGATGAGCCTGGAGAAGAGTCCCCTAAGCAAGCTGGTCCTGGGGCTCTGTTCACAAACACAAACAGACCCCACAGAGCCTCAGGACAGCAACACAATTAGACCCAACCAAATCAATTCCCTGACACATTGGAAATAATTAACAACAACAAAACAGAGCAAACTAGAATGCTATTTGGCCCTAAACAGAGAGTACACAGTGAGTACACAATACCTGACCACTGTGACTGACTCACAATTAAGGAAAGCTTTGACTATGTACAGACTCAGTGAGCATAGCTGTCACGATCGTGTGGAGGAGAGACGGACCAAAACGCAGCATGTGGAAAATAAGCCATCTTCTTTTATTTTACTACGAAGATGAACATGAAACGAAACACTATTACAAACTATACAAAACAACAAACGACCGTGAAGCTATAAACGTAGTACGCGCACGCGCTACAAACATTCAACATAGACAATTCCCCACAAACAGCTAAAGCCTATGGTTGCCTTAAATATGGCTCCCAATCAGAGACAACAATAACCAGCTGTCTCTAATTGAGACCCAATTCAGGCAACCATAGACTTTCCTAGATACCTACACTCAACCATAGACACAGCTAGACTACTATACTAAACATAAACCCAACTACTCTAATAAACCCCCTAAACCTTACAACCACCCTAGACACTACAAAAACCACATACATTCCCCATGTCACACCCTGACCTAACCAAAATAATTAAGAAAACAAAGAATACTAAGGCCAGGGCATGACAATAGCATTGCTATTGAAAAAGTCACCGTAGGCACCGTACACTGCCCACAAAATGAGGTGGAAACTGAGCTGCACTTCCTAAATTCCTGCCAAATGTATGACCATATTAGAGATAAATACTTCCCTCAGATTACACAGAGCCACAAAGAACTCGAAAAACAAATCCAACATTTGATAAATACACCTATCTATTTGTGAAATAGCACAGTGTGCAGTCAGCAGCAAGATTTGTGACCTGTTGCCACAAGAAAAGGGCAACCGGTGAAGAACAAGCACCATTGTAAATACAACCCATATTTATGTTTATTTATTGTCCCTTTTGTACTTTAACTATTTGCACATCGTTACAACACTGTATATAGACATAATATGACATTTGTTATGACTCTATTCCATTGGAACTTTTGAGTGTAATGTTTACTGTTCATTTTTATTGTTAATTTCACTTTTGTTTATTATCTATTTCACTTGCTTTGGCAATGTAAACACATGTTCCCCATGCCAACGAATTGAATAGAGAGAGAGATTTCTCAAGTAGCCTGACAAGGACAGGGATAGCATCAGACAAGCTGTCTGAAATGTGTTCACATTGACTGGGATTCTGTTCAATTTCAGCCACCTTCCTGGATGTGTACGTAACCCTTACTGAGCCTTATATACATGTTATCCTTGTTCCTTTTCCATTTGGCTGTTGTATACAGAACACACATTGGTGCTTGTAAGAAATGACTATACAACGAAGAGTGCTTACGCGGCACTTCTGTTATCACTGCAGGTTTGCAAACCAACAGAGACCTTGAGGTTGTCTCAGCTGCTGCCCGTGTCAGGCACCATATAACTCCTTTACGAGCACAGACCTTGCCAACAAACTTTGAGAACTTGGCAGTCACTGAAATGGAACATTCAGACAGTAGATGCTACTCTAGAATGGCCCATTTAGTCCATGGCTAGAGGGCCAAATTTCACATATTTGTCCACTTTGGTGGTGACAAAGTCTACTAAGATTTTCATGAAGGTCCATGTCTGTGGGTTATATTTTGGTATGATAACCACTTATCGGAGGTGGCTGGGTAAATGTGGTTATCCCTGGCATTAATGTTATGACCAATATGTGGTTAGTTGGGCCAACAGGAATGTGGGTAGGACATTTTATTACCCGGGGACAATCTTTGAAAACGAAGGACATTTAATAAGGTATAAACAAATGAAGGTATGAAACGATAGGAATGGTAATGCTATCTCCAAGGGCCCATCCTGGGAGGTCAAAGGTGATACATGTCAGCATTCTGGGGTATATCAAGACAGAATGGGCCGTATTGGGATGTACTCTATTATCACATGGTACTCTAGGTCACGGTTTCCAAAAGTCGGTCCTGCCCCCCCCCCCCAAGCTTACAGAACAGGGCCGCTGAGTGCTGAAATGCGTAGCACATAAAAATCGTTTGTCCTCGGTTGCCACCTTCACTACTGTCACGTTCCTGACCTGTTTTCTGTTGTTTTTGTATGTGTTTAGTCGGTCAGGGCGTGAGTTGGGGTGGGCATTCTATGTTATGTGTATCTATGTTGGTTAATGGGTTACCTGATATGGTTCTCAATTAGAGGCAGGTGTAATTCATTTCCTCTGATTGAGAACCATATTAAGGTAGGATGTTCTCACTGTTTGTTTGTGGGTGATTGTCTTCCGTGTCTGTGTTTGTCGCGCCACACGGGACTGTTTCGGTTTGTGTAGTCTATTCCTGTTCTGCGTGTTTATGTAAGTTTTTCCAGTTCAGGTCTGTCTACGTCGTTTTGTTATTTTGTTAATTATCAAGTGTAGTTCGTTTTCGTCTTGTTTAATAAATTCATCATGTCTTCATTACCCGTTGCGTCTTGGTCCAATCTCTCTCCTCAAGACGATCGTTACAGAATCACCCACCAACCAAGGATCAAGCAACGGGGGAGAAACAGCAACAACAGCGCACGAAGGAGAATGGAACATGGGAGGACGTTTTGGACGGCAAGGGTTCTACACATGGGAGGAGATACTGGCTGGAAAAGATCGCCTCCCATGGGAGCAGCTGGAGCGATTAGGAGAGCAGAGGCAACCGGAGAGAGGACCGGCGTTATGAGGGTACGCGCTAGCACAAGCCGTGAGTCAAGCCCAAAAATTTCTTGGGCTGAAGGGTAGTGTGGCGAAGTCAGGTAGGAGACCTGCGCCAACTCCCTGTACTTACCGTGGAGAGCGAGAGTACGGGCAGACACCGTGTTACGCAGGAGAGCGCACGGTGTCTCCTGTACGTGTGCATAGCCCGGTGCGGTACATACCAGCTCCTCCTATCTGCCAGGCTAGATTGAGCATTGAGCCAAGTGCCATGAAGCCGGCTCTACATATATGGCCTCTCAGTACGTCTCCTTGGGCCGGCTTACATGGCACCAGCCTTACGCATGGGTCCCCGGTTCGCCTACATAGCCCGGTGCGGGTTATTCCACCTCCCCGCACTGGTCGGGCTACGGGGAGCATACAACCAGGTAAGGTTGGGCAGGCTCAGTGCTCAAGGGAGCCAGTACGCCTGCACGGTCGGTATTTCCGGCGCCACCTCCCCGCCCCAGCCCAGTACCACCAGTGCCAACACCACGCACCAGGCTTCCTGTGCGTCTCCAGAGCCCAGTTCCTCCTCCACGCACTAGCCCTGTGGTGCGTGTCTCCAGCCCATTACCACCAGTGCCTACACCACGCACCAAGCCTCCTGTGCGTTTCCAGAGTCCTGTGCGTCCTGTTGCTGCTCCCCGCCTAGCCCTGAGATGCGTGTCCCCAGCCGGTACCACCAGTTCCGGCACCACGCACCAGCCTAATGTGCGTCTCCAGGGTCCAGTATGCCCTGTTCCTTCTCCCCGCACTAGCCTTCAGGTGCGTGTCCCCAGCCCGCCGTACCACCAGTCTGGCACCACGCACCAGGCCTACAGTGCGCCTCAGCCGGCCAGAGTCTGCAGTCTGCCCAACGCCGTCTGAGCTGCCCGCTCTGCCAAGTGCCATCTGAGCCATCCGTCTGCACAGCGCCATCTGAGCCATCCGTCTGCACAGCGCCATCTGAGCCATCCGTCTGCACAGCGCCATCTGAGCCATCCGTCTGTCCAGCGCCGTCTGAGCCATCCGTCTGTCCGAGCCGTCCCGTCCAGTCAGGAGCCGCTAGAGCCATTCGTCAGTCAGGATCTGCCAGCCGCAACCAGACAGGATCTGCCAGAGCCGCCAACCAGACAGGATCTGCCAGAGCCGCCAACCAGACAGGATCTGCCAGAGCCGCCAACCAGACAGATCTGCCAGAGCCGCCAACCAGACAGGATCTGCCAGAGCCGCCAACCAGACAGGATCTGCCAGAGCCGCCAGTCAGCCAGGATCTGCCAGAGCCGCCAGTCAGCCAGGATCTGCCAGAGCCGCCAGTCAGCCAGGATCTGCCAGAGCGCAGTCAGCCAGGATCTGCCAGAGCCGCCAGTCAGCCAGGATCTGCCAGAGCCGCCAGTCAGCCAGGATCTGCCAGAGCCGCCAGTCAGCCAGGATCTGCCAGAGCCGCCAGTCAGCCAGGATCTGCCGTCCTTCAGTCCGGAGCTGCCGTCCTTCAGTCCGGAGCTGCCGTCCTTCAGTCCGGAGCTGCCGTCCTTCAGTCCGGAGCTGCCGTCCTCAGTCCGGAGCTGCCCTCACCGGAGCTGCGCCCTCAGTCGGAGCTGCCGTCCCTCAGTCCGGAGCTGCCGTCCCTCAGTCCGGAGCTGCCCCTTATCCCGGTGCTGCCCCTTATCCGGCCGTGCTGCCCTTGTCCGCTCGCCCCTGTGCGCTGTGCTGTCTTTTGTGGTGGCTGTTATTTAGTGGTGTGTAGTTGGTGTATGAGGTGGGTGAGTGCTACAATGATGACATGGTGGGTGGACCACGCCCAGAGCCTGACGCCACCGGACAGATGCCCACCCAGACCCTCCCCTAGACTTATGCTGGTGCGTCCGGAGTTCGCACCTTGAGGGGGGGGGTTATGTCACGTTCCTGACCTGTTTTTGTATGTGTTTAGTCGGTCAGGCGTGAGTTGGGTGGGCATTCTATGTTATGTGTATCTATGTTGTTAATGGGTTACCTGATATGGTTCTCAATTAGAGGCAGGTGTAATTCATTTCCTCTGTGTCAGGTTTGGCCAGGACTGTTCTGTTTTTTTGTCACTAGATGTCCCCATTGCACCTTTTTTGTACCTTTTGTTTTTCCCTTGCTCTAATTATTGTTTGCACCTGTATGTCGTTCCTTGTTAGTATTTCATCCCTGTGTGTTCCTCAGTTCCTTGCTCAGTGTTTGTATGTTAGCACCCAGCCCCAGCCCCAGCCCAAGCCTTGTTGTGAACATATATTTTTCTCTTGTTGGATTTTCCAGAGGTTCTCTGGTTTTGTTCTTTTGTATTTTGTATTAGTCTTTTGAGGTTTGTTTTTCCCTTGCTGTTTTTACCACTTTGTGGATTTTCTTTGTATTTTGGAAGATATCTATTTTTATTTAAACCACCATCTCTAGTACTGCTGTGTCTGCTCATCTTCTGGTTCTGCCGATTTAGTGACTGTTTCTCGCACCGGGTCCTGACAGAAACACTGAGCCATTAAAATGAACCAGAGGCAGCCAGTACCCAGGACTTTTTCCCATGCTGTCCCACCACGAGGGACTGTCCAACGTCACGAAGCTGCTCTGGTTCAGCAAAAGGCCTTAATGGTGGACATTCTCAACTTCTGTTGGAGATGATGACTTCCATAAAGCAGATTTCTGATCAACTTTCTCCTGCAACCGCTTCTGCTCCAGTTCATCAGATTCAAGTGCCGTGGCAGTTAACCCCTGGCTGAACCTCGTCTGCCGCCTCCCCAACGGTTCTCAGGATCCGAGTGGTTGTAAGGGTTTTTCACCCAAGTTCTCTCTCCTTCGAGCTGCAACCCTCGTCATTTCCCACCGACCGGTCCAAGATAGCATATATCATCACCCTGCTGTCGGAAAAAGCCCTAGCCTGGCTACTGCTGTGGGATGCCCAAAGTCCCTGCTGTGCCAGCTACTCTACCTTTGCTGAAGAATTCAAGCGAGTGTTTCAAGGTCCTACCAGCGGTCCTGACTCAGCCAAACAGCTCCTGACTCTCCGCCAAGGTCGGCGCAGCGTGACGACTATGCCATCCAGTTCCGCACGGTGGCAGCAGCGAGTGGCTGGAATGACGAGGCGCTCACAGTGTGCTTTTTGAAGGGTCTTTCCGACACCATCCAAGATGAACTGGCCACTCGGGAACCACCGGACAACCTCGAGTCCCTGATCAAGTTGGCTTCACGCATAGACCAGCGTCTGAGAGAGAGAGAGCTCAACCGTAGATCTCTCACCCTAGCTCCTATCGTCCCAGCTCCGAGTCTCCACCTTTATCCCCGCGACTCCACCGGAACCCATGCAGGTTGGACGCATCTCCCAGCTGAGAGAGACCGCGATGAGGGAGCGATGCTGTCTATATTGCGACAAACCGGGCCATTTCCTCTCCACGTGTCCCGGGCTCCACGGGAAAACGCACTCTCCGTGCAGGCCTGGGAGGACGGTAACGGGAAACATAACCTCCTCTCATCCATCCAACTCCCGCCTGCTCATTCCAGTTACCCTTTCCTGGGACAACCACGAGCTTCCCCTTAAGCCTTGGTAGACTCTGGAGCCGCAAGGTAACTTCATGGATGGTGTCTGGGCGAAGGAGAATGCGTTCCCTCTGAACCTCTAAGTGACCCCATAAGGGTTACTACGTTGGATGGAAGCCTTTGGGATCTGGACTTGTCACTCGTGTCACTACCCCTTGCGCTTTCAGTTTCCCAACACCAGGAAGTGATAACTTCATCTGACCTCGTGTTCCGAGTTCCCTCTCGTCCTTGGATACCCCTGGCTTCACAGCCATAACCCTCACATCACTGGGTCGTGGGCACTATCAAGCAGTGGGGTCCTACGTGCCAAGCCACTTGTATCTTCCCAAGTTCCCCGAGTTCCCCTCCCGAGTCTCTAGAAATCCATCGACCTGTCCGAGTTCCCGAGTGTTACCATGACCTCAAACCGGTATTTAGCAAACAGAGGGCCACCAAACTACCACCCATAGACCTTACGATTGCCCATCGACCTGTTTCCGGGCACCTGCCCCCAGGGGTCGGATCTTTCCCTATCTCCTCCCGAACGAGCTGCTATGGATACCTACATCAAGGACGCTCTGGCAGCAGGCCTCATGCGTCCATCCACCTCGCCGGCGGGAGCAGGGTTTTTCTTTGGCCAAAAAAGACGGGGGATTACGTCCTTGCATCGACTACCGGGGACTTAATGCCAAACCGCCGTAACGCTACCCGCTACCCCTTATGGCCACAGCCTTTGAGCTGCTCCAGGAAGCAGTGTCTTCACTAAGCTTGACCTGCGGAACGCATACCATCTTGTGCGGATCAAACCCGGTGACGAGTGGAAGACCGCTTTCAACACGCCTACTGGTCACTACGAATACTTGTGATGCCCTTCGGCCTGACAAACGCCCCGGCTGTGTTCCAAGTGCTCATAAACGATGTACTTAGGGATATTTGCAACATTCGTGTTTGTTTACTTGGATGACATCCTCATCTTTTCGAGCTCCCTTCAAGAACACACTAAGCATGTCAGACAAGTGCTCAAACGCCTCCTAGACAGCCATTTGTACGTAAGCCGGAAAAGTGTGAATTCCATTCCTCTCGAGACAGTTCCTGGATTTGTAGTGGAACCCGTCGAGTCCAGATGGACCCCAAGAAGGTAGGGGCGGTAGCAGATTGGCCCACCCCCAAGTCCGTTAAGGAGTAGCGTTCTGGCTTCACTAACTTCTACCGCAAGTTCATCAAGAACTTCAGCTCGGTGGAGCCCCTCTTCTCACTTTAACCAAGGGTTGGCAACACAAGGTTCTGGGGGAAGAAAGCTGAGACGGCCTTCCAAGGGCTTCAGCAGCGGCATCCTCTCTGCCGCCCCACCTGACACTACCGACGGCGGATGAACCCTGTTTGTGGTGGAGGTAGCACGCGATCAGATTGTGGTGTTGGAGCTGTCCTGTCTCAGAGGGGTGAAAAGACAAGAGGCTATCCTTGCGCCTTCTTCTCTCACCGGCTTACCCCGCGCCGAGAGGAATTCGATGTGGGGGATCGTGAAAAACTTCCTAGCGGTTAAGATGGCATTGAAGGAATGGAGGACCACTGGCTCGAGGGGGCTTTCTCAACCGTGTTCAAGTGTTTACGGACACAAAAATCTGAGTATATCCATGCAGCGCGAAGCGGTTGAACTCCAGAAAAGCTCGATGGTCTCTTTTTCTGGTCAGCCTGATTCCAGTTATCTCACCTGATAGACCCCGGGTCGAAGAATCTCAAACCGGATGCCTTGTCACGAGTCTACTCTCCTTGCCATTCGAGAAGATCTGACATGGACTGTTCTTCCTGCGCTAAGATCGTGGCTCCGATCTCGTGGCAATGAAGGATACCCGTGAAACAAGCTCAAGCCATCGAAACCGGGCCTGGAGGAGGTCCTGCTAATCGGTTGTTGTTCCCAAGGCAGCAGGTCCCAAGTCCTTCTGTGGGGGCACTCCTCTCGCCTCACTGTCACCCGGCGTAGGTCGCCACCTTGGAGTTCATCCAGCGTAAGCTTCTGGTGGCCCACCATAAAGAAGACGTTGCCACTTTCGTCAGGCCTGTTCCAGTGTGCTGCCAGGGCAAATCTTCTCACCTCCGCCTCAAGGACTCCCTTCACCCTTTATCTATTCCCCCAACCGACCCTGGTCCACATTATGCTCGCTGGACTTTCATTTACTGGCCTTCCTCCCTCCCATGGTTAAAATAACTACGATCCTAGTCATCATCGACAGGTTTTCTTAAGGCGGCCAGTTTGTTCCCTTGACCAAATTACCGTTCTGCCAAGGAAACAGCTGAGTTGGTGATTAACCATGTGTTCCGAGCTCTTTGGCATCCGCAAGATATGGTTTCCGACAGAGGTCCCCAGTTCGCCTCAAGGTTTTGAAGGGCCTTCTGCCAACTCATAGGGGCACGGCCAGTTTATCTTCAGGGTACCATCCGGAGTCCAACGGCCAAACTGAGAGGATGAATCAGAGCTGGAAACCACCCTCAGGATGTATGGTTTCCAACAAAACCCATCCACATGGCATCCTTCATTGTTTGGGCCGAGTACGCGCAGAACACCTTGTGGCTCCTCCTCCACTGGTATAATCCCCGCACGAGTGTCGTTTGGCTATGCTCCTCTATTGTTCCCGGACCAGGAGGCAGAAGTCAGAGTGCCTTCAGCCTCGAGGTTTCATCAGACGCTGTCGGCTTACGTGAAGAAGGCCCGTCTTTAATCTTCTCGTCCTCACAGCAGTTACAACGACAAGCCAACAGACGTCGCCGTCCCGGTCCTACCCTGTACCACCGGCCACGAAAAAAAGAAAAAAAAAGGGGAAGTTTGGGGGGCTCTCAACAAAAAACTTACCGCTACGGGTGGAGTCTCGCAAACTGTCCCAGAGATTCATCGGACCCTTTAAGATTGCCAGGAGAGTCAATCCCGTTACTTTTCGCCTGCACTTGTACCCCAGATCCCTTAAAAATCAACCCACATTTCACATGTCGTTATTAAACCGGGTTGTTTTCTCCCTTATTCCGGCACGGCAGACCTCCCCCTCCGCCCCGTTGTCATCGGAGGCAAGTCGGCTTTACCACCTCCACCGGATAACTGGACTCCCGCCCGGTGCAAGCGGTCCTGGCATGTACTGGCTGGACGGGGAAGGCTACGGTTTCCGAGGAGCGCTCCTGGTTCCTGCCCAAGGACAACTGACCCTGACCTCATTCGTCAAGTTTCAGGGCCCTCCACCCTGAGAAGGCTGGTAGGAAAACGGCAGGAGCCGTTCCTAGAGAGGGGGATTCTGTCCAGGTTTTGGGCAGGACTGTTCTGTTTTTTGTCACTAGATGTCCCCATTGCACCTTTTTTGTACCTTTTGTTTTTCCCTGCTCTTAATTATTGTTTGCACCTGATATTGTGTTCCCTGTTAGTATTAGTAATTCCCCTGTGTGTCCTCAGTTCCTTGCTCAGTGTTGTATAGTTAGCCAGCCAGCCCCAGCCCCAGCCCAGCCTTGTCTGTGAACAATATATTTCTCTTGTTGGATTTTCCAGAGGTTCTCTGGTTTTGTTCTCTTTGGTATTTTGTAATTAGTCTTTTGGGTTTGTTTTTCCCTTGGCTGTTTTTCCACTTTGTGGATTTTCTTTGTATTTTGGAAATATCTATTTTTTATTTAAACCACCATCTCTAGTACTGCTGTGGTCTGCCTCATCTTCTGGGTTCTGCCGATTTAGTGACTGTTTCTCGCACCGGGTTCCTGACCACTCTAGATTTGGAGAACCATATTAAGGTAGGATGTTCTCACTGTTTGTTTGTGGGTGATTGTCTTCCGTGTCTGTGTTTGTCGTGCCACACGGGACTGTTTCGGTTTGTGTAGTCTATGTTCTGTTCTGCGTGTTTATGTAAGTTTTTCCAGTTCAGGTCTGTCTACGTCGTTTTGTTATTTTGTTAATTATCAAGTGTAGTTCGTTTTCGTCTTGTTTAATAAATTCATCATGTCTTCATTACCCGTTGCGTCTTGGTCCAATCTCTCTCCTCAAGACAATCGTTACAACTACCGAGTTCCAAACTGCCCCTGGAAGCAACGTCAGCACAATTAAACCTCCCATTTTTGTTAAAAAATGTTTTACTTTTCACCCCTTTTTCGGGATATCCAATTTGTAGTTACGGTCTTGTCCCATTGCTGCAACTCCCATACGAAGTCCTCCGAAACACAACCCTGCCAAGGGGGTCTACCGGTCGCGGTCGGCTGCAACAGCCTGGGATCGAACCCGGGCCTATAGTAACGCCTCTTGCGCCTTAGACCGCTGCGCCACTCGGGAGACCCGCTCTGTCTTTGTATGGTCTCTTTGGCAGAGAACTCACAGAAAATTAGAGAAAATTAGAATACATGTAAAAAAATTAAATGTAGAGGGCATTTTCACTGAATCTCTACTCATCTTAAGTCTGCCTCTTTTTCACCTTATCAAATTATCTCATCTTTTAAGATCACCCCATTTAGATTGGAAATTAGACAGACAATTACATTGACTAGTCACTTTAAATAATGCCTCTTTAATAATGTTTACATATCTTACATTACTCATCTCATACGTATGTACTGTATCTTATACCATCTATTGTATCTTGCCTATGCCGCTCGGTCATCACTCATCCATATATTTATATGTACATATTCTTTTTTATTTATTTTTTTATTTCACCTTTATTTAACCAGGTAGGCCAGTTGAGAACAAGTTCTCATTTACAACTGTGACCTGGCCAAGATAAAGCATAGCAGTGCGACAAAAATAACAACACAGAGTTACACATGGGATAAACAAACATACAGTCAATAACACAAAAGAAAAATCTGTAAAAAGTGTGTACAAATGAAGTAAGGAGGTACGGCAATAAATAGGCCAATAGTGGCGAAGTAATTACAATTGAGCAATTTACACCGGAGTGATATATGTGCAGATGAGGATGTGCAAGTAGAAATACTGGTGCGCAAAAGAGCAGAAAAACAAAAACAAATATGGGGATGAGGTAGGTAGTTGGTTGGATGGGCTATTTACAGATGGCTCTGTGTACAGTTGCAGCGATTGGTAAGCTGCTCTGACAGCTGACGCTTAAAGTTAGTGAGGGAGATATAAGTCTCCAACTTCAGTGATTTTTGCAATTCATTCCAGTCATTGGCAGCAGAGAACTGGAAGGAAAGGCAGCCAAAGAGGAGTTGGCTTTGGGGACGACCAGTGAAATATACCTGCTGGAGCGTGTGCTACAGGTGGGTGTTGCTATGGTGACCAGTGAGCTGAGATAAGATGGAGCTTTACCTAGCAAAGAATTATAGATGACCTGGAGCCAGTGGGTTTGGCGACGAATATGTAGCGAGGGCCAGCCAACGAGAGCATACAGGTCGCAGTGGTGGGTAGTATATGGGGCTTTGGTGACAAAACGGATGGCACTGTGATAGACTGCATCCAATTTGCTGAGTAGAGTGTTGGAGGCTATTTTGTAAATGACAATCGCCGAAGTCAAGGATCGGTAGGATAGTCAGTTTTACGAGGGTATCTTTGGCAGCATGAGTGAAGGAGGCTTTGTTGCGAAATAGGAAGCCGATTCTAGATTTAAATTTGGATTGGAGATGCTCAATGTGAGTCTGGAAGGAGAGTTTACAGTCTAGCCAGACACCGAGGTATTTATAGTTGTCCACATATTCTAAGTCAGAACCGTCCAGAGTAGTGATGCTAGTCGGGCGGGCGGGTGCGGTCAGTGATCGGTTGAAGAACAAGCATTTAGTTTTACTAGCATTTAAGAGCAGTTGGAGGCCACGGAAGGAGTGCTGTATGGCGTTGAAGCTCGTTTGGAGGTTTGTTAACACAGTGTCCAAAGAAGGGCCAGATGTATACAGAATGGTGCCATCTGCGTAGAGGTGGATCAAAGAATCACCCGCAGCAAGAGCGACATCATTGATATATACAGAGAAAAGAGTCGGCCTGAGAATTGAACCCTGTGGCACCCCCATAGAGACTGCCAGAGGTCCGGACAACAGGCCCTCCGATTTGACACACTAAACTCTATCTGAGAAGTAGCTAGTGAACCAGGCGAGGCAGTCATTAGAGAAACCAAGGCTGTTGAGTCTGCCGATAAGAATACGGTGATTGACAGAGTCAGACTAGTAATAGGGATTGCAACAATGGATAATTTTAGGAAGAGAGGGTCCAGATTGTGTAGCCCAGCTGATTTGTAGGGTTCCAGATTTTGCAGCTCTTTCAGAACATCAGCTGTATGGATTTGGGTGAAGGAGAAGCGAGGGGGGGTATTGGGCCAGTTTCTGCGGGGGTGCAGAGCTGTTGGGGTAGCCAGGTGGAAAGCATGGCCAGCCGTAGAGAAATGCTTATTGAAATTCTCGATTATCGTGGATATATCAGTGGTGACAGTGTTTCCTAGTCTCAGTGCAGTGGGCAGCTGGGAGGAGGTACTCTTATTCTCCATGGACTTTAGTGTCCCAGAACCTTTTGGAATTAGTGCTGCAGGATGCAAATTTCTGTTTGAAAAAGCTAGCCTTTGCTTTCCTAACTGACGGTGTGTATTAGTTCCTGACTTCCCTGAAAAGGTGCATTCCATCCCTTATTATTCCATCCCTTTATATTTGTGTGTATTAAGTAGTTGTTGTGCAATTGTTAGATTACTTGTTAGATATTACTGCACTGTCGGAACTATAAGCACAAGCATAATAAAAGATTGCCTCATTTAATATGAAATTTAAATTGGCCCCATATACTGAGGCAAAGGTTAAGGTCAAAGTTGTAGTTTACGAATGATCTTGGTCCCTTCACCTTGAAGTCAGCCTAGTTAGCCCGTCCTGTAAAGTTAGGATTGTAAACGGAAAACATGGCTGCCTTTTCAGCTAATGGATATCGATAGGAAGCTCCATGACAGGTCCTCAGTTGTGAGCGTTAGTTTGTTCTCTGTGGACTCTTATCTCCCAATGAACAAGAACAGGATCCCAATTAGAGCTTTCTCTCGACACCTCAGTGAGTCATAATCTGTGTCCAAAATGGCACCCTATAAACTATACACTGAGTGTACAAAACATTAGGAACACGTTCCTAATATTGGGTTAAACTCCCTTTTGCCTTCAGAACATGGACGCTACAAGTTGTCGAAAGCGTTCTACAGGGATGCTGGCCCATGTTGACTCCAATGCTTCCCACAGTTGTGTCAAGTTGTCTGGATGTCCTTTGGGTGGTGGACCATTCTTGAGACACACAGGAAACTGTTGTAGTTCTTGACACACTCAAACCGGTGCGCCTGGCACCTACTACCATAACCTGTTCAAAGGCACTTCAATATTTTGTCTTGCCCATTCACCCTCTGAATGGCACACAATCCATGCCTCAATTGTCTCGAGGGTTAAAAATCCTTCCTTAACCTATCTCCTCCCCCTTCATCTACACTGACTGAAGTGGATTTAGCCGGTGAGATCAACAAGGGATCATACCTTTCACCTGGATTCACCTGGTCATGGAAAGAGCAGGTGTTCCTAATGTTTTGTACAGTCAGTATATAGTCCACTACATTTGAACAGGGCCCATATATAGGGAATAAGGTGCCATTTGGTACACAGCCGTACACTCTCCACAAGCATGCACATTCAAATGTGAAGATGACATTTAATTGGCCCCTTGATTTAAAATGTATTATTTTCTGAGGGTGGCGATGATGACTTGCTAATGACTGGCTGGGTAGACTTGTCTCTGTCAAGAGGCCCCAGTGAGACATGATGATGGAGAATGAACCTAATGGCCTAATGAGAGGAGAGCTTTGACGTGACTAGTCACAAATAACATAATGGTGAGATAATAGATATTACAGATAAAATAGGGAAATATTTGAGATAAAATACCCGAAGTAATCAAACCACCAGTCGTTTATAATCACATTTATTTGAGGTAATATTTTTTATGATACATGACTAATAATAACAACAGTCCATTTTATAATGGTTCCAGAAATATTTTCTGCCTGTTTTTCAGTTTATCCAAGCAGTCACTTCTGAAGTGCATCACATATTCTAGGTTTACATGCTGACTTGCATACATTTGAGGAAGATGTCTGCAATCAAAACTCATTAACTGCTTGATTTCTGTAGATATGCTGTTGCTTGAAGAACATTAGAGACATCTACTGGCCAGAGGTAGGATCAGTTAAATAATGGGAATGGATGGATAAGGTTTGTTTCAGCTTGAGTCTATAACAATTTGTGACCTTAGAATTATTAATTAAATAGGCACTGTGCAAAAATCCATACAAAAGTAAACTACTTGACACAGCTGAGAAAAACAGTGGCCCAGTGTTATTCTGATGGTCCTTGGAAAGCATTCATAGCATTGTTAGGTTCATGTTTGGGCTCCCAAGGGGCGCAGAGGTCAAAGGCACTGCATCTCAGTGCTTGAGGCGTCACTACAGACACCCTGGTTCGATTCCAGGCTGTATCACATCCGGCCGTGATTGGGAGTCCCATAGGGGGGCGCAAAATTGGCCCAGCGTTCTCCGGGTTTGGCCGGGGTAGGCCGTCATTGTAAATAAGAATTTGTTCTTATCTGACTTGTCTAGTTAAATAAAGGGTAAATAAAAAATAAATAAATCATTGTTTCAGATGGGGTATCTTAGATCGATCTCATACAGTCTCAAATCTGTAATACAGATAAGATTCTTCTTTGATAATAGATAAAGAAATGGGAGGAGCGGATACTTTATTCCCTCTCTGTCTGCACATAATGAGGATTTCAAGTCTTCTCCCAGTTCCCTCTGTGACAGCTCCATCAATCTGAAGGGCAGAGATATGGCTGAACTAAGTGCCGTCACTCTCCCCTCCACTTGTTGAGGAGACAGGGTATGCGTCCTAAACGGCACCCTATTCCTATGGGGTGCACTTATTTTGACCAGAGCCTATAAGGATCTGGTAAAAAGAAGTGCACTATATTAGGAATAGGGTGCCATTTGGGACGGAAACAGGTGGAGTTTTTAGGTAATGAACCTCTATGATCCATGTCATCAGTATGCTGAAGGGGACATTTATTCTGAGGGCCCCACTGTCTGGATCAGGATTGGGCTGTGTGAGTGAGTGAGTGTGTGTGTGCATGCAATATAGGCTACTGGGCTGATTTACTGAGAGTAGCCCTGCCTTGCCCCACTCAAAGACATTACATTAGCATTGATCCTCCACTCCACCCAACATTAAAATCGAGTAGATTAAGAAAGTAGTAGGCTGTAAGGCTAACCTGCCTATTGCCTAATGCAGGGGTAGGCAATTCCAGTCCTCGAGGGCAGTGGCGGTTCTAGCTTGTATGGCTCCCTGGGCGAACCCCACCTTGTACAAAGTTACAGGTGAACGATTTGATAGATTCCCCTGCTCCCACAACCTCGGGCTTCCAGTGGGGAGACCTGAGGTCAACCTACCCCCGCTCCCCTCCCCATCTCGTACTTCTCAGTGGGAGATCTTTCCAGGCAGTGACCTGCCTAGCTCACAAACTAGAATCAGGGCGCCSACTCCGACAAGGTTAATTGAGCCACAGTCCCACACGGGGACATGATATCATTGACGCGACGTGCAAATGCGCGATAGAAAACCGATCGCGCAAATGTCACCATTCCAATTTTTTTTTGTGCCCGCCCCGTGCCGCCCCCGGCAAGATGCCGCCCTGGGTGGCTGCCCATGTCACCTATACCTAAATCCGCCACTGCTCGACGGCCTGATTGGTGTCACAGTTTTGCCCCAGACCCAGCTAACACACCTGACTCCAATAATCACCTTATCATGATCTTCAGTTTAGAATGCAATTTGATTAATCAGCTGTGTTTGCTAGGGATGGAGAAAAAGTGTGACTCCAGGCCCTGGAGGACTGGAGTCGCCCACCCCTGGCCTAATGTATGATTATTTTTGTGACTAAAATAGAATGTCTGGCTTTTAATTTAATTTAATATTCTGAATATTAATCATACTAATTAAAGGTATATTAAACGCCTCGGATGCTCAGCGTTCAACAACATAGTGCCTTTAAAGCTCATCAATAAGCTAAGGACCCTGGGACTAAACACCTCCCTCTGCAACTGGATCCTGGACTTTCTGACGGGCCGCCCCCAGGTGGTAAGGGTAGGTAACAACACATCCGCCACGCTGATCCTCAACACAGGGGCCCTTCAAGGGTGCGTGCTCAGTCCCCTCCTGTACTCCCTGTTCACTCGTGACTGCACGGCCAGGGACGACTCCAACACCATCATTAAGTTTGCCGATGATCACCGACAACGAAGAGACAGTCTATAGGGAGGAGGTCAGAGACCTGGCCGTGTGGTGCCAGGACAACAACCTCTCCCTCAACGTGATCAAGACAAAGGAGATGATTGTAGACTACAGGAATAAGAGGACCGGGCACGTCCCCATTCTCATCGACGGGGCTGTAGTGGAGCAGGTTGAGAGCTTCAAGTTCCTTGGTGTCCACATCACCAACAAACGAACATAGTCCAAGCACACCAAGACAGTCGTAAAGAGGGCACGACAAAACCTATTCCCCCTCAGGAGACTGAAAAGATTTGGCATGGGTCCTCAGATCCTCAAAATGTTCTACAGCTGCACCATCGAGAGCATCCTGACTGGTTGCATCACTGCCTGGTATGGCAACTGCTCAGCCTCCGACCGCAAGGCCATACAGAGGGTAGTGCGAATGGCCCAGTACATCACTGGGGCCAAGCTTCCAGCCATCCAGGACCTCTATACCAGGCGGTGTAGAAGGACGGCCTTAAAAATTGTCAAAGACTCCAGCCACCCTAGTTATAGACTGTTCTCCCTGCTACCGCACGGCAAGCAGTACCGGAGTGCCAAGTCTAGGTCCAAGAGGCTTCTAAACAGCTCTAAGCCATAAGACTCCTGAACATCTAAACAAATGGCTACCCAGACTATTTGCATTGCCCCCCCACACCCCCCACCCTTTTATCCCGCTGCTACTCTGTTGTTATCATCTTTGCATAGTCACTAATAACTCTACCTACATGTACATATTACCCACCGCTACCCCCCTGTATATAGTCTCGCTATTGCTATTTTACTGCTCCTCTTTAATTATTTGTCACTTTTATTTCTTATTCTTATCCATATTTTTTTTAACTGCATTGTTGGTTAGGGGCACTAAGTAAGCATTTCACTGTAAGGTCTACACTTGTTGTATTCGGCGCAAGTGACTAATACAATTTGATTTATATTATGATTAATTGGGTCTTGCATTTGAGGGACGAGAAGTCACTCACAGACCTAAAGATTCCTGAAAGAAATAGATTCTTATCCAATATCAACAGAATTCCTAAACACGTGATGCCGCTGAATAAACTACTCATCCCACAATGCTACACAGCTGTGGAGTTATTTTGTCCAACCACGTCGTGCACCTACCCGCTGACAAAGTATTTTGATTGGTGTGGCTGCCTCGGGACGGTTGTTGGTAGGAAGTAGCCTACAGATTCTGCCCGCACTCTCAGCTCAATACCGCTGTAGGAATGTGATGGATTAGAAAAATATGTGCCTCGGTTGTCAATATGTTCCCCGGCGTTTTCTATGCGCTTCTGGCGGGGTTTCTCGGGGCTGTCGCATCTTCATCTGCAAAGCTGTCACTTGGAGCCGATTACCTAAAAGGTGTATGTGAAACGGGGCTACGAACATGGGGAGAGCAGCGGAAATTTAGACAACCTGACGAAACCACCGCTTGTGACTGGGTGAGGAATCGCCGCCGTTTAAGTGCCTGAATTATTAACGCGATGGGATTTGGGTGGCTTTGAATAATGTAGATGTCAATTTGTTAGCAAAGCAATTCGTCCGCGAGAAGGGAAGTTTGGGTTTTCCAGTGATGAGTTTAGGGGTCCAGATTCCAGCTCTTGCGCTCAGCATCAGCATCTCTCTCTGCTGGACAGGCGCATGCTGTCTGTCAAGCTCGTGTCGTACACGCGTGATTGAACGAGATACCTAGTGCAGTATTACATCATATATGTTTGTGTTAAACGAAGATATTTTCATATGTGTAGTCTATCATTTTATTTATTGCGGCCGAATGCGAGTCTGGTTTAACACATGGGCAATTTTCCATTCAATGTCAATATCGTATTGTTAATTGGGCTGCTTAAAATGACCTTCATGACGTTGGGTACGTGGTGACATGATTTTAAGGTTGATTTATTAGCCATATTATTTATTTGTATAGTCGTTAGGTAAATGCATGTAAAAAAATATATATATATATCTATCAAGAAAAATAACTAAAATAGGCCTCAAATCCATGGAATGCAGCTCAACTATTTGATGTGACTCCAGTCCAAAACAACGTTGTTTTCATTCATGTTGTTTGTGTGTGTTTGCTTCAGCTCCACATCCCACTGAGGCTGCTTTGTGGGGGGCTGCTCTTCACCTGTAATGCTGTGATGTGGACGTTCCTCGCCAAGGCGCTCCGGTACTCTTCCTCCTCCACCCGAACCACTGTGACCACTACCGCTTCCAACTTCGTATCTTCCGTAAGTACATGTTTCCCTGTGGAAAAGACACTTCAAATTACTTGTAAATAATGTATAGGCCTAATAGCCTACAAGTGTATGGTTTGAATTAATAAACGTAACACAGATTTTCCTTTTTAAAGGTTGTCAACAATACAGAGAAGTGTAATGTATGAGAAGTAAGTGTAATGTATGGTGCACTAAATTGAAATACCTGTATTGTGCCACAGGCCTTTTTGGGGCAGCTTATCTTCGGGGAGACCCAGATTGCGTTGTGGTGGGTGGGAATCTCCCTCACGTTCTCTGGCCTCCTGGTGCTTCAGAGGGCGGCCCCCAACGACCGAGCCAGGAAGGACGAATGACAACCTGTCGGAAGGCACAACTCATTAAGTGATATAGAACGAAACCAGTAATGCAACCTATAGCCTACTATCTGTGACAAACCATAGCATTTCTCGGGTGAATGGCAGTCATGGCAACTTTGGAAGGTAAAGCACTGTCAAAACATACCATGTATGGAACATACAGGGATTTATGGTTTGAAACACTTTGACATCCTGCTTGCCATCGATTCTTCACCATGCTTACACTCGGCTTCAGATCACATAAAAGCTTTATTTTGCTCACCTATCCTAACATGACACGCACTGTAGACTTCCACACCAACATTGCGTCATTGCGTGTTCAAGGTGACGTGTGAACCGAAGTGATAAGTCTCACAAATGCTGCTACTGCTAGATATGCGCAAATACAGCAAACGCATAGATATTCTCATAGCTTATTACAGTGTTCATACATGATGTGGCTCAGAGAATACACGTCACGGCCTTGATAGGAACTTCTGTTGTATCATGTTTGTAGCCGAATATATTGAGTGCTTGACACTCACACGTTTTGTGGATTCTGAGGAGGTTTGGCCTTGCCTGCCTTTTATAGCAAATGTCTAAAAGAAAGTTCCTAACTAGGTCTAAACCCTAATAAATCAAACCAAAGTACACAAATATGTTGATCCTGCCTGGTATCCACTGTAACCACAGCAAGGCTCTGTCAATGCAATGTGAAGTCAATCTGCTAAGTGGCCCAAAAAATCCTAGTGACCTTCTCAGCTGCCTGTAAAGTGATACGGTTTAGTTCACTCCAAAATCAAAATATGTAAGACATTTTCAAACCTCAAGTGGTCTAATGTCAAGATGAGACAAACTCCAATGATTGGAAAGGATAGGCACTGTCTAACTTAATACTTTTTAGAGGGTGCCTGTCTTTACAATTCATTTGGATTTGAGGCACAGAGCTGGATCTACACAGTAGACGGCCTGGACTTCTTGACATTAGCCCACGTCGGACCTCAACTTACATTTTGGAGTGAACTATCGCTTATTCCCTTTGGCAGAAGAGATTAATTTGACTTAATTCTGACTTAATAGGGTGTCCAAACAACAGTTACTCCAATGTCTGGCCTTTTAATTGAGTGCCACCAGCTTTTGCTTTTCAGCTGTAGACCTGTGTCATGTACAATGTCCATCCTAGTTTTCCATTGCAATTAAAACCAGTGTGAGGTTATCCTCGGGGTAAGGGAACTATCCCGTAGCACAGTCCCTCCCTCTGCATCTTCCAAGACTTCCAAAAGGTCAAATGTTGTTGTGGGGTTTCGAACCAAACTACAGAAAGTGGTGTTCTATTACAGGCATGTTTGTACTCCCAACAGTGTACTTCCCTGATATTCCTTAACACTGTGATGTGCTATTGTGGAAATGGGTTTTGTGCGTAATACCGACAACAAACGTTACTGTAGACAGGAGTATGACTTTACAACTTTCCTATACGATCAAACTTTGCCGGTTTTTTTTTTTTATACACATCATATGCATGCAACAACTAATAGTAGCTACCTGTATTCTGACTGTATCTATTAGACGATGATGATATGTCTGTGTAAATGCAGAAGAACGCACACTATGGAATCGGTTCTCCGTCCAGTTGCAGTACATTACAGACTGCAGGTTTTGTATGTAATGTCATCTACTTCCCTGGCAATGTGACTATCTATGCTATTGAATCAGGACGGGAGACATTGGCGCCGACGTTTCTCCTGTGTTCTCCAGTCAGGCATAACTGGCGATAAACATTTACCTGTGAAGCCACTGTCACCGAGGGCAAGAGGAATCAAATGCATTAGAATAGTGGTTACATGAAACTTTTCTTTTGTCGCCAGCCCCTGAATGGGTCACATTTGTTTGAACGAGTATACTGTAGATATGGATATTATAAACTGTAGAGATTAGTTTGGGAGGTGCATATGACTGACCTGATAAACTCTGTGTTCCTGATTAGTGCAGCACGGGGGCCCTACAAGAGGAATCAAGAAAGGGAATGTATTATAAATAAAAATGTATTATTAAGAATCCTTGAAATGGTTACTTGGACAATCCACCTCCCCATCCTTTGAATATGTTGCTTGGCTCTTAGTAAGTTGTGTATGACAAGTGAGGATTTCTCAGAAAATGGC
Organism: Salvelinus sp. IW2-2015; assembly: GCF_002910315.2. Lineage (NCBI taxonomy): Eukaryota > Metazoa > Chordata > Actinopteri > Salmoniformes > Salmonidae > Salvelinus > Salvelinus sp. IW2-2015. The sequence continues at coordinate 23,037,253 of NC_036869.1, read as the reverse complement.
TGTTAGCCAATAGAATTAGATTGCACATACTGCTGCTGTGTCTGTGTGTGACAAACTGTCATCATTTCTTGGACAACAGATGCAGAGAGAAACAGGTGTTTGGGCAGACCTAAATCGCTTTTTATGAACCATATCTAGTCTAACAACCTATTTTAAACTAACATTTGTAAGTGTCAATATTTTCAATTTGATGGTGCACAATATTGAATAAACCTCATCTAGGAAAGTGAACTTTTATGTTGATAAATGATTCATTATTCTAAATGACTAATGAAATTAAACGACCATCAATGGAAAGAGATGCACATCCAGGCAGCATTTATCAGATTACAGTCCAGTAAACTTCTCAGATTCGCTCATAAATTGACTCCGACAAAGGCCAGTGTGCTATAAGCATACCAAGTAAGGCATACAATAAATTGAAACTGTACAGAGAAAATAGGCCTATGAACACATAAAGGTCATTCAGAATGCAACACTACACTCCCGATTCCACAGGTGCAGTATAGTGTCTACCTGGATACAGTCTTAAAGGGGATAGTTCACTCAAACTCTCACTTTATCTACTAAAATACATTGAGTGAACAATCCCTTTAAGACAAAATAATGTTGACAGACGGACGACCATTTTCGGGAAAAAAACAATACATTTATTGTAAATAATTTCCATATGAAAGTAACTTAAACTTTTGCATTCGGATAAACATTTCAAAGAGATGCACATTGTGAATAATCTATTTACAGCAAGTGTGTGTGTGTTTGTTTAAAAAGTGTATAAAGAGAGAGACATGAGAGAATACAAGTCCCTTTGTCAGAATAGGATAGATTTGACAACTTCCCAGCATATCCTGTATTAATGAGTAGGACTCGGTCTTAGCGCTTCTGATCCGATTGATAGTAATTAAAAAGGTAGACTGAGCTAAATGACATTGCCACAAGCAGCACCACAGATATTGTGATGAGTGAGATGCAAAACTTCACTCTCACACAGTATCTGTGCATGGGTTCGCAGCAGTATGGAGTTTAGCCTCGCTCTTCCAACGATCTTAGTTGTTGCACAAATTGACCCACTATGCGGTTTTACTTTGTGCATCTATGTCATATAGCTGAGTCTACCTTTAATGAAAGGGGCTAGGGTAACATGAGCTTTAAGCCAGCCTCTTCCTACGGAACCTCATATACCCTTATTACACCCGTCTCTCCTCAAAGAGACTCTGGCACAGACAGACATAAATCAGATTCAAGAACTTCCCACTCCAGTACACAGATCTACAAATAATTAATACATGCCTGTGAAGCATACGGATATTGTACATGATCAGCTGATAATTAGTTGGAAAGGTACACTGGAATGAGCTGCAAAAGCACATTTGAAATATAAAATAATCAGTCTTGTTGGCGAAGCATTCATTCTGATAAGATAGTCAACTTTAAATCACAGTATTTGATGAGATATGTGATAGTCACTACATAGAGATAATACGGGTTCATCGGTTAGAGCAGGAGATGGCAGTATTGAGATGTAGGTAGAGTGTACCACTTTAAAATTAAATAAATGTGCATCAAATCAGAAAGACACAGTAGTAGATTTGACTGAAGCATCTTAAACTTTAAAGTCACCCATTCGATTAAAAAAAACTGCTTAGAAAAGGCGACTTTCACAATACAAGTCACTAAAAGTAGCATTACATTCAATCTTAATTGATTCTTTATAATATAGCATAAAAATCTATAAATGTGGTCCATACACACTTCAAATGGCATCCATGCCGTGCCAATGCACTCTGTATTCTAAATGTAAAATTAGCAAACAATTTAGTTTGATGAATACATAACCATTGTGTTCATACAGTGTGGGTCGTAAAACCAGAGAATATGGCAGCAAAAATATTCCACATAAATTAAGCTGCTTCTCAAATGGCACTCTATTACCTACACAGTACACTACAGCACTATATTGTGCCCAAAAGTAGTGCACTATATAGGGAACAGAGTGCCATTTGGGACACAAGCCATAGTCGTTCTATTCATCACCAACAGCCCATATTCTTTCTACAGTAAGGCTCGTGCACATAATTGATTGTGTTCTAATTTTCTCACAGACAAAAAGGCATTTTCACTGAAGTATCTGCTTTGAATGAGGCTCGATTGTTTGCAATCGATGCCTAACTGCCCCGAGGCAATCTACTTCGACTGCTATGTATCTAGGAGACCGGTCTGTGTCTAAATTTGAATTAGCTAGCATTGTACACAATGGAGACTTTAAAAAAAAAAGTCTACTTCCAGGCAGTGTCTTTCAGGCTTCAATGCACATGTTCCACTGGCCTAAATTGCGTCACCAATGTTTGCTCCAAAAAGCTTAGCTGTGCCAGATTCATAAACAGAATGTCAAGCCGATAACCAGTTTTTTTGACATGACATTTACAAATTCCATTAAGTGAACACAGGGAATTACACTTAGGTGCATGCTTCTGTTAAAAAAAGTTTAAAATAATATGTACATTTCATTGACCAGTTTTCTAGTTATTGGGTGACCAATTGAAAAATCTCAGAGGGCATCGTGATCATTTTTCTATAGAAACAGTTGTCACATACACCAACCAGTAAGACATCATGCCACACAGTGGAACAACAGAACCATCCACTGCCACCAGCCGGTTCCACAGTTGGACTTTCAAGCCATTGTTGTTCCCAACCTCATCTTCATCCTGTCATGAATTTTGGAGGGGACTCGTCCTGCACATAGACGTGACAGGAAGCAAATACCCTATTCAACTTAAACTTAAGGTTACAGAGTTACAAAAATCTCTTTACCCAATTGCAATTGTCTTATAAGGCAAAGAATCTGCAGCTTGCAGGAAAAGATTTGGCTGTTCTAAACCGCAAAGCCTTGTGGGCCGTTAGTACAGTGTGGCACTGGCACCAAAGCTATAGCTTACACCATTTAGGCTACATTACGGAAAGGCAGAGGTACTGCAACATTGGAAGACAAAATCTGCCTTTCGGAACTGATTGGCTTTTCAGCGGACAGAAAACAATATGAATTCAGCTCATGCGTTTGCTTTGTTTAGACCTAGTCCTTAAACAGGAAATGACCAAATACAGGAAATACTTTGGGTTTAAGAGCATTTCCATTTCCGTTTCTATCCCAAAGGCAAAGCCCAGATTTTTAGCCAGCTCAGCTACAGGCTCTGGCCAGGTTACATCAGTAAGTGCTTTCTTCAATGGTAAACGTGAGAAAAGCAGAGAGGCATTATACAGTTCATAGTTTTGTAGGGCTTGGCAGTGATTATAAACAGAAGGGAAAATAGATTATACTTAATACAGATATCCAAATCAGCACCAGGCAACAAAAAAAAAAAGGGGCAGGTATTCAAAACAAGCAGATAAAGATTTTTAAAGAAAAATGACCAAAAACAGAAAAGAAGAAAAAGAGTGTCAGAAGAGTTCATGCTCAGTGAAGTCAGGCGGAGGGAAGACTATCGCCCGTCCGCACCCTGAAAGACAAGCTGGTAGCACGGTTGCTGGAGCATGGCTTCCCGTCTCAGACAACGTACTGGTAATAGTCTGCCTTCCCGTGGTCAGGTGTTGCAAAGGGACTTAGCCAGGCTATAGAGAACGGATGGCCAAACACCACCCTCATGTTCATCCACTTTGTCCTTTTAGCCCATCTTCTCTCCTCCTTTTTCAACTGCTCTATGCCCTGTAGATAAGATCCAACAACATGCAAAACATCAGCAGGGGCAATAACGATGTCTCAACATAATCCTGGCTACTTACATCTTTGGGACAGTTCTATTAAGACCCTCAATAAAGCTACGAGCAATATGAATCTAAGCACTAAGCAGCAGGGTTGGGGTCAATTCCATCTAAATTCAGGAAGTAAACTGAAATTCTACTTCCAGTTTACTTCCTGAATTGAAATTGACCCCAACCCTGCTAAACAGCGACAGGTAAGAAGGTAGAGAGGAGCATTGAGTGAGGGACTGAATGGGAGCAAAGGAATGCTGGTGGTGTGTTCAGTTCACGTACCGTCTCATCGGAACAGATGGAATGGACCTGGGTCCCAAACATCACTGAGGTAAAAATGAAAAAGAGGAGTCCCTCAAAGCAGAGGAGGATGAGGAGGATGACGGTCGCTGGAGGAGAGAATGTACTGCACTCTTGGGAGGGCCGAGGGAGGGAGGGAGGAGGAGAGAAGGGAGAGAAAGGTTTAAACTGGAGGGCACTGATGGTCTGGAAGCTGAGGACAGGTGGGCTGGATTCCCTCTCATCAGGTAAGTATTATCTTAGGACTCAGGGGGCAGGAAAGGTGAGCCAAAAGTTGAAATCTTGTATGTATCAGGTAAATTGACCAATTAAGTCATGCTCTAACAAAGTGAGCCAATCAAAGGATGTGAAAGGAGAACAATCTGGGTACTGGAGAGGAAGACAACATGACACTTGAAGAAATGGAAATAAATAGTTACAAAATGTAAACCACAACACCAAATCCATTAAACGTGTTTCTCTGTTGCAGACTTACCACGCAAAGTTAAAAACAGTATAGTGGATTTGGCTAATACATAGCGGAACAGCATGGTACTCACTTGTCCAGTCTGACTCAAAGCAGAAGATAAAATGAAAGGCAACCATGACCAGGGCATGGAGGGATATCAGTGCAATGTACATCTGAAGGGAGACAAAGAATATCGTAGTAACATTACATTACATTATTTAACCGTGCAGTACTCTTATTTTGAAAATGCAACTCTTATTTTGTCAAGATTTTAAATAATGTGATGCATTGGTGAATGTGAGGGAAAGCTTACAGGTTTGTAGGAGGAGATGGACAGTTGAATTAGTCAGCGTTAACTAAGGTGTGAATGCTTGGACACCAGCAACATCTCATGTGAGTGAATGACGGCGTGTAGTGAATGTGTGTTCGAGTAAATCGCAGCGTGTCGGGAGTCGCTCGAGGCTACACACTCACTGTGAAAAGCACAAAGAATTTCTGGTTCTTCTCTCCTACGCAGTTGTTTACCCATGGGCAATGGTGGTCCATCTTCTTGATACAGCGTTTACACACACTACGAGGAGCACGCACACGAGGAGATGACATGAAAGCAGGGTATAGCCACATACAGAAGAGGCCTGGAAATATGGTCCAAACCGTGACCTACACACGCTGCTCCTTCTGGGTGTATGAAGACCAGCCAGAATGCATAGTTAATTATCCGTCAACTCAAAAACACACACCAACGCAGCAGAGAGAGAGAGAGAGGGGAGAGACACACCACTCCTAGTTGCACGGTACACACTGTCTCCATCCCAAATGGCACTCTATTCCCTATGTAGTGCTCTACTGTTGACCAGAGCCCTGGCCAAAAGAGGTGCACTATATAGGGAATAGGGTTCCATTTGGGACAAACACCATGTTGACATTGATGGAGGCGAGAGATGGGAATGAGCTGCTGAGCTGGACTGTACTCTCCATCACACAGGGGAGTCAGAGGACGAATATTATCTGAGGGTAGCAGACTGACATCTCAACTAGGCCCTGAGACATCATCAATCAGTCATCTGCCCTATGGAGCTGCAAAGGCTGCAATATGCTTAAATAGAGGTGCTCTGATAACATGGCATTCTCCGAAGGTGGAACAAGTGTATAGTATACATATCATGATTCCATCCAGTATGTCACATCAATTGACATTATTTTGATCAAATATAAATACCAAGTGTTGCTCCTTTTTCCTAATTCAACTTTGTTTTTAGCCATTTGTCGTCCCTTGAAACTAGGTTCAAAGCACTTCAAAGTCCGGGGAACTCCTTCTTAGCCATCTAGTAAGTACCAGTGGGTATAAGTAATGCAGCAGGGCTGAGGCTGAACAACATTGGCGGGAAAGAACATTTGAAGAAAACAAGTGGAATGGGACAGGGCTCCTGTACAGAACCTGCAGTGGTGAGCTCTGTCGGGCTTGATACTGCAGCACTTGGGACATTTGTAGACCACCTGACCAGGCTTGAGCTGCAGGCTCTCGATAAACTCCTTGGTCGCGTTCCCTTTAGGCACCGCACCCTGGGAGAGAGGCACGGGTTAGGACAGGGGCATTCAATCATATCTGAAAGCAATACACAGTTTTTCTTGGGAAGACAACTTATTTCAAGATTGAAAGCTCTACATTTGACATTTTCGCCTGAGAGTCCACTCACTAGGTGAGTCTCAATAATATCTCCTTTCTCCTGAAGTGTGCACTCGTTCACTACTGCCCACAAATCTAAAAGCATTGGATTGGTGGAGGCATGGGCTAGTGGGAATGTCCACCATATGTTTTTAATTCCAGTAATTTCCTTTTAAATCAGTGAAGGGACGTGAACAAGTGCACACTTTGGGGGAAGGAGAGACAATTGGAACAAAGCTACAGAATCACTGGCAGACAGAGACAGCCAGACTAACCGGGTCTGTGCACATGGCCCGGGTGTGTGAGGCCAGGGCGAGGAAGGCGAGGGTACTGAACAGAGCCCCGTTGATTAGACTATAGAGCAGGTTCTTGGCGGGCAGCAGCACGACGAAGAGCACCACGAACTCGGCGTAGAACACCAGGCACCAGGTGATGACGCCGCATACGATGCCGCAGCAGTCGCGGATGAACCACATGGTGTCGGAGTGGGGGAGGGTTGGGGGAGGGGCGCAGTGCTCGGGCTGCAGGTAGCCGGCTTGCCTCTCGATGTCCCTGCAACGGTTTGCCGGGCTCTTCTTCATTCTAGAGCGGCCGCAGCTCTCGCCGCATGCTGCTGGGAGAGAAGGGTTTGGACGGTTAGGGGTAGGCTACAGATACAGGTGTGTCAATGAAGTGATGTCTGATGTGCCAATGTTGCATTGCATTTCCTGTGTTGTTGGTATGAGCTGTCGTTGTAGTGTAAATATATAGAGGGGGGACGTGAGAAACTACAGGTGTATACGGAAGAGAGAAGAAAGTGAGGCGTCAATGTTTCACTGTCTGTGCAGACAGTATTGTTGTAATGTGGTCTCTTTTCTGTTATTTGTTTGAACGTGGTGTTGTAGACTGTAAAAAAAATGAAAAGGCTATAGACACCTAGATAATGTGTGGGCTTTTAATCTAAACTCATCTGAACTGTGGCGACGTATCAACTTTGACATGCAAATCAATCGTCTGTGCAAACAGACAATAACGGACAAAGGGAGTGAGAGAAGAGACGGCGGGGGAGAGTTTAGGAAGTTCCTGTTGGTCTGTTGAAGTATTCTAAAGTCTTTGAATTCAATTACCCTGGTCAAAATGTCCCTGCGGTCAGTTTTGGCCCACATTCACTAGAAACAGGAAGTCAGGGTAATAAAAATGGCCTATATCTCCAAAAATATTAAGAAACAGCATTACAAGTTAAAAACAGCTGACTATTCCAAAAATAAACACACTCCCTTTCAAATGTATTTATCAATCAAATGTGTTTTATAAAGCTCTTTTTGTACATCAGCATTTGTCACAAAGTGCTCATACAGGTACCAGCATAAAACCCCAAAGTGCAAGCAATSCAGATGTAGAAGCACAGTGGCTAGGGAAAACTCCCCCCTCTGAAATCTGGCCAATAAGAGGTCAGAATTTCATCCATCCACGTGGCCAATTCACTGGTATTTTCTATGTAATCTCACTTTTATGATTAGCCATACTAGCTTAATTGAGTTTTAGCCAAATCGGCTTACGGSGAACCCTGATGCAACTGACATATTCCTGCCAAAACCGTTTTTATATCATGTTTGTAAAAGCACACTATTCGGGCATCCCTAACAGCAGCACTGATATAGGCCAGTGAGTGTGTAGCCCCAGTGACAATCGGCCTGTGCTAAACACATTACCACACACAAATGCACTAAGACTACACCGTGCCCTCCCTCATCCCCTTGGCTGTCTCCCACATACACTACAGTATAGCACCCTGGTTAGTGCCTAGCCCCAGACTCTGGACAGTCTGCCTACACACACAAAAGGCTTTAGTGCTCTCCTGATGGTTAGTGGGTGGGAAGTCTGACCATGGACGTCACTTTCCTCACTCAGCACCAGGCATTACGATCTGCTGCTGTTAGCCTGGATGTGTTAGCATATCACTAACGGCATCTAGCTAATTCACCAGGTCAGTGTGTCACTCTCTCCCTCTCACACACCACTACAACACTCCCATCACGCAAGTCGTGCGTAACTAATAGCCAGAATGCAAGGATCCCTCTATGGATTTGATAAGCACAGCTGTGGAATGTTCCGTGTTAGCCTAGTTCATCATGAAAGCATATCATTCGTTTTGTCAAACTGACAACAATTGAAAGGCCTTTGATGTGATCCATAACATGGATTATTCAGTTTGAGGCATTTCAGGTTAAAAAAAAACTTGCTTTCCAGAATGCTAATATCTTGTAGGGGGTCGTTCCAAGCCATGACACCCACCATCTCAGATTGACCTGAAATCGTTTCTGTAGTTAGAAACAGATAAGATTAGCATTCCTGCAAATTATTTTGTTGAAATATAATTTGATCTCTGAGAATTTAAGATAATTGATTGCACCCAAATTGGCCATTTAAATGTATAGGATTCATATAATATTCAATACATATAATACCCATCATCAATTTGGACCAAATGTTTTTCGAACAATGAGTAAAACATRAGGAATCCCAAGAATTTGTCAAAAACCACCCACCAGCCCTGAATGCTGATTGGCTGACAGCCGTGGTATATCAGACCGTATACCATGTGTATGACAAAACATTTATTTTTACTGCTCWAATTACTTTGGTAAGCAGTTTATATTAGCAATGAGGCACCTCAGGGTTTGTGGWATATACTGTGTTGTGTCGTGCCTAAGAACAGCCCTTAGCCGTGGTATAGTGGCCATACACCACACCTCCTCGGGAATATTGTATCAGAACAACCCGTAGGTGAATCAATGTTGAGAGATGACTGAGCGTGTCGCTCCCATAGAGTGAACAAAACTAACAGTATCTATTGTACTACATCATAACTACTGTTCCATTGAAACCCAATAAGTCAGGAACCTCACAGAAACGTGGTACTATAAACATCTCTTGCTGCTGCATAAATCCAGTGACAATCTGTTACCAAGGACGTTGCTACATAATGAATTCACTATAGCTGCTTCGGGATTTGTACTTTCAAGAAAAACACTTAGGCAAGCATCGATTAGCTATTATCTGCTAAATCAATGCTCTTTTGTGGTTGACTAGAAGTGGGAGTGTATAAACGCCACCACCGAACGACACGAGGCTGTTATCCTGAATGAACTGATTGACTACAGTATCGTCTTTGTCTTACAGCAGGAACTCCGTTCACAAAACTGCCATTCTATTTTGCCGTTCAAGACAGCAATAGTTGACAACAGTCACACATTTAGCCTAAGTCTCAGAATTCAACTGAGACTCCAGTATTAATAAACGTAATGTCTAATAGATATGACACTAACAACTTCAATGGACCAATGAACCATTATGGAAGATTGGATTGTGAGCACTATACTGTATGAGCGCTATACAGCTGAATGAGGCATCAGTTTAATAAATGATTTGTGGGAATGCAGGACGCTCTGCTGCTTGGATGCCTCCAACAGTAATTAATAAAACCAAGGAATGATGGCAGACACAGAGGAAGAGAGCACAGGAGAACGGGAGTGAAAGATGGGAGTGGAGGAGGGATGTGGCTCAGTAGGATGAAATAGAAGTTAATTAACAGGCTGATGTGATTTACATTTATAACCTYTGCTGGCAGCCCCTGGCTTACATAAGCATGTCTAGGGTCTTATCTAATAGTCTAGATTTAATGTAGTAAGCCTTTGCTGTGTTGATCACAATGGTCAGTCTTGTCCTTAGTTTAATTGTTAAAATGTTGTATTTCGATTAACAATAAACAGAAAATGGTTGTATCAAGAACCTTGTATAAAGTTTTCAGTATGGAATTCCCATAGCAGATAAGTACTCTGGCGCACTAGAAATCCTAAAGATTTCCTGCAGCTGTAGATGCAATCCTAGGCAAAAGGCCGKCAGATGGCGACATTGATCTGGTTTTGACGGTATTGCAACCATATCTATTCATTTGGAGATTGTCCTAACAAAAAATTCCACTGGCAGTAATAGTAAAATGACCAAAATGGAATAAAAATTGTAAATTGACCTGTCAAGTCACAATCACCGTTATTGARCTAGAATTGCAAAGTAACATGGTTCATTAGCTGGCTATACTAATGAAAATCATATCGATTCKGTCAGATTCAGAATCTAATGCTAGCTAGCTAGGTAGTAGGCAGACACTAGGTTACTATTCTGTAGTGTATGTGGGAGACAGCCAGGGGATTGGGGGGGGGGGCACTGTGTAGTCTAGTGCATTTGTGTCTAGGTAGGTCCAAGGATTAGCGTTGTTTCACAGATTTGGTGGCTTGATTTAGCTAGTAATAAGCTTGCTGATTTAGTTAGCTAGCTAGGTAACGTTAGAAACAACCATGATGATTTCAACTCACCCCTTTCGTGGTCGAGGAAAGAATTTTCAGAGAATAATCTTCTTTTTGATTGTATGGCACGCTAACGTTAGCTAGGGTACACCATTCACAACAGCAAGTCGTAGTTGATTGTAGATAGTTAGCTAACTAGTTATCCTTGCTAGCGTRGGGTTAGTTAGCAGTACACCCCCTCTATGTGTCTCACGAATCACGATTCACACTTAACGTGTCGAGTCCATCGTTAAACCACTTGGTTTCGATGTTCCGGTTATTCATATGGAAATTCCCATACGTGCAGACCTCCTGGTTGGGTGGGTGCCCGTTTCCCTCATTACTTAATCTAGAAAGCTCTTTGGCAAGCAAGGAAACAACAGGAAGTGCCCTGCCTGCCTTCCATGCACAAGATTTATGTGAGCTCCAAGGTTCTCTGGCGTTCCAAACACCTGAGGTTGCCCCTTAGTTAACAGTATCTTTGTTGCCTCTGCAAGCAGATCTAGGAACATATTTCCCTACCAATCTACTAAAAACTGACCTAGGATATCAGCGTAACTAATAGTTTAAAGACCGACAGATGGCGATATGAGTCGTTTCATCTTACCGTCCAAAGCAAAGGCATGCAGCTGTCTATATAGTACATACATATTGACCAGTTCGTACATCAAACATTCTCCAATCCGGCTGCAAATGCATTGATTTCCTCCTTAACTCGATTTAATTGCGAGAAGGAATGTAAAAAACGTGGAAAATATACATACTTTCTTTATKAAATACTTTTTTCACCACCATGCTAGYGGCTAATGCTACTTCCTGATGATCTGCCCTGTATTCAGCCAGGGGTAAACAACAGACTACTGCAACCTGATTGGCTGAATGCAATACACAACATCTAGGGGTGTATTCATTAACGTTTACTGTTTAAGAACCAAACGGAAGCAGATGAAACGTGGAGGGACCTACCTGAATTTGTCCAATAGAAACTCTCATTTGCGTTTTCTATTTGGAGTAAACCAGAATCAGCTTAATGATTAGACACCAGGACTAGCATTCCTAGGCATTAGGCGCTCTAGCATGGTTGTGGAAAGGGGTGTTTYATAAAGAAAGTACACATATTATCCCCGCCTTCTCGCCATTAAATCRAGTTGAGGAAGAAATGTTTTATGTATGAACCAGTCCATGGGGGATAGGAGTGTATAGCTGGCTGCGTGTATTCCATTTGGACGGTAAGATGAAACTACTCAATATCGCCATCTGCCGGTCTTTGGGCTATGTAGCTAAATCAATTTAAACTCCCACTGCACGATAAAGTAGTCCTAGYAGATCTATTTTCCTCACCTTTGAGAAATAGCTATTGCTATTTTGTTCATAAAAATATGTCCAAATTAAACATAGCAGTAGTCGAAGAAAAATCTACMAAAAAAAATGTCTGAGTTTGAATGCGTAAGAAGCTCATTTACATGTTATCTGAAAGGCTATAAAGTACCAATTCAAACGGTCCAAAAATACATACAAAAATKTGTGCAGTAGAATCGAATGGTAGAACTGTGTTGATTTCTACACTGATCCAGGAACAATCTAAATAGGTTCAGGCACTGAGGTATAATAAGAAGCAGATAAATGTATATATATTATCTATGCCTTTTTGCCGCTCTTTGATGACGTGAGACAGCTGAAAAAGTGTTGACGCATCAAGGATACTGTACAAGTCAGTGAGGCCGAAAAGGTGTGTATTATGCATGGTTTATCGGTAGGTTTCATTCTGAAAGATATTGCTACATGCTCATGTTTAGTTTATTTTTTTGCGGGAAATAATTGTCCCAGATGAGGTCTACCTGGAGTTTTTGTTGATTGGTGAGTGCATTGTTGCTTCTGGTCGAGTACAGTATAATTCTAATATGAGGGACTCTGGACGTAGTGTTGTAACGAGTCATCTATGATGAGTCGCCCTCTTGCTGTCCCTAACCTAGCTCTGCCAATGCCACAACAGAGTTTTGGGGTGGTGATGAACTGGGCATGGAGTTGAGCAACACCCTGTCCAAATTGTTCAACAACAGATGCAGTGTGGACCTGAAATGCCTTTGCATCTTCCCTGGGGAACACTGCTGAGCGCTCTATGTGGTCGTGCTGGTGAGTGACTGACACCGAAACGGGGCCTCAAAGTAGAGGTCTTCACAGGTCCAAAAAGTTGGACCAATTCAGAAATGGAACCGTGGCTTTTCCACCTGACCGATATATATATATATATTATAATTTTTTGTGGTAAAGTTCCAAATGGACCCGAGAACAGTAAGACCCGTGGGAAAATAGACCCAAACATACCCTTGTCAGTTCAGATCCGAGAGACCCGTTCAGATCTGAGAGAGAAAGAAATCTCAGACGGGTTGCTGCCAGCGCCATTAATAAACGAGCGATATTGGCAAAATGATCCACAGTTACATGACCTTTAAACTGCCTAGAACRAATTACAAAAAAACGTTGTGTTTCGATGTGTAGCATATTAAAAACTTTATAGCCTATTGTTTTATTGTTTTTTACTTTCCTAAAACAATAATTGTCCAYCTCAGATGTTAGAGATTTGAGCGCTAAATGCGTTAGGGCATTGTATGCATGCACATAGGCCTATAGGCCTAGACGTCTACTGTATGATATTTATATTTTAAAAAGGGATATAAAGGAAGAGAAGCCTAGGCCTAGAGGCAGATGGAAAGGTAGAGATATGCAGGCGCTATGTTCCCGACATGCATTCGTTATCCTTGTCACAGATAGGCTACTACTGCTATACAGATGTAGGCGTACAGAAGGAGGCAAATTCGTTTTTTTATTTTTTATAAAGATAAGCATTGTATTGTTAGATTAAAGGAGCAACTCTGGTAGGCCTAAAACATTCTTCCTCACCTCAAGGCTCAACCTGAGTCAGTTGGCGCTCTGGTGCACTATACCACACCAAACCTTCATAAAAGTTTCTTAACTTTATTAGGTTAATATCAATAGTAAGTCAAGTCATTGCTCAATGTTTATGGGTGAAATACAAACAGGTTATTATATTGCAGCATTAAATTACGTTTTGCGTCTTGCCCTCTGGTTTGACCTTTTCATGGTTTGAGTGCAAGTAGCCCTATAGAAGGCCTGCCGGTAATTATATTACACTATACACTATATATACAAAARTATGTGGACACCCCTTCAAATGAGTGGATTCAGCTATTTCAGCCACACATAAATACTTTGTTGAGACAAAATGTACTTGCTACGATTGTGAWATGTTTTTTTCTCACCTAGCTATCTCAAGATGAATGCACTGTTTGTAAGTCGCTCTGGATAAGAGCGTCTGCTATATTACTAAAATGTCAAATGTTTACACTAATGCACTCCTATTTCAACATCCTGAACACTTCATAATGATCAATGTTGCCTTGTTTGCCACACTGTCATTATATTAGACTGTTGCAATCTTCTATCTTTCTGTATGCTGCCACAGTATCTGCTCTGGTTTGACATTCCGATCGGCTAGGCATAGGTCACTCTTTTCCAGGTATAGGTCTTCACGGTCCAACAGACCTGAAATTCTGAGATCCCGGGATCCTTCTTAAATACAGACGTCTGTCTCAGGTCTTGGTGGGTCTGATATACACTCAACAAAAATATAAACTCGATATGTAAAGTGTTGGTCCCATGTTTCATGAGCTGAAATAAAAGATCCCCGAAATGTTCCATATACCCAAAAAGCTTATTTCTCTAAAATGTTGTGCACAAAGTTGTTTACATCTTGTTAGTGAGCATTTCTCCTTTGCTAAGATGATCCATCCACTTGACATGTGTGGCATATCAAGGAGCTGATTAAACAGCATTATCATTACACAGGTGCACTTTGTGCTGGGGACAATAAAAGGCCACTCTTAAATGTGCGGTTTTGTCACACAACACAATGCCACAGATGTCTCAAGTTTTGAGGGAACGTGCAATTGGCATGCTGGACTGCTAGAATGTCTACCAAGGTTGTTGCCAGATAATTCAATGTTAATTTCTCTACCATAAGCCACCTCCAACTTTGTTTCAGAGAATTTAGCAGTACGTCAAACCGGCCTCACAACTGCAGAGGGGTCTGCTGATGTCAACGTTGTAAACAGAGTCCCCAATGGTGGCGGTGGATTATGGTATGGGCAGGCATAAACTATGGACAAYGAACACAGTTGCATTTTATCAATGGCAATTTGAATGCACAGAGATACCGTGATGAGATCTTGAGGCCAATTGTCGTGCCATTCATCCGCCACCATCACCTCATGTTTCAGCATGATAATTCACAACCTCATATCGCAAGGTCTGTACACAATTCCTGGAAGCTAAAACTGTCCCAGTTCTTCCATGGCCTGCATACTCACCAGATATGTCACCCATTGAGCATGTTTGGGATGCTCTGGATCAACGTTTACGACAGCACGTTCCAGTTCCCGCCAATATCCAGCAACTTCGCACAGCCATCGAAGAGGAGTGGGACAACATTCCTCAGGCCACAATCAACAGCCTGATCAACTCTACGGGAAGGAGATGTGTCTTGCTGCACGAGGAAAACATTGGTCACACCAGATACTGATTGGTTTTCTGATCCATGCCCCTACCTTTTAATTTAAGGTATCAGTGGCCAACAGATGCATATCTGTATTCCCAGTCATGTGAAATCCATAGATTAGGGCCTAATGAATGTATTTCAATTGACTGATTTCCTTATATGAACTCTAACTCAGTAAAATCTTTGAAATTGTTGCATGTTGCATTTATATTTTTTTGTTCAAGGCCTCGGGCATGTGCAATTAAAATTGATTGGACCCATCCTCTGTTAATTTAATGTGTAAGGTGATGAGAACTGCGCGAGCTCGTTATCTATGTCAGCCAATTCCAACTAAATAAAACGAATAGCTGAAACTGGTTCCGGCTGCTTACCTCACGTACGCCTGCTGCTGAGGAGAGAGCGAGTGAAATGAACCTTGGCCTAGGCTACTGTTGATTGCGAAGATATAGGCCTTTTTCATTAAAGTAAAACGAAAGTTACAGGAGAACGAGTATAGTGAAAAGAAGCAGACAATGGGAGTGTCATCCGTGGGGACAAGTTTTAATATTGTAGTGGACAAAGATGAGAAGAACGTTGGCACGGCCAAATGGACTGTCTCGCTATTCAGCATTGATGCAATTTTCAAACGTTAAATTATTTATTTTCGTAATTAGTATAATTTGTTTTATCTTTATTATTATGATTCTATATCAGTTAGGGCTGACCCCAATTAGTCGACCGAGATTGTTAGTAACACACACACACACACACACATATATATATATATATATATATATATATATATGCGCCCATCTCAGGGAACTAATCCATTGCGCAGGCCTAGACTGAAAGCCAATTTATACTTGATCCAAAAATGTGGTAGGAGGGAGGCTCCATGTGGAGGGTTTGACGCAATTGCTGAGCCTCCAGAGGCATTCAGAGGCCATCCTGTATGAACACAAACTCAGTTATATGACAACACCTCTGCGCTGCTCTGTGAAGCGCAGGAAATATGAATGCTCTGACTTCTGCGGAGGCCACATCACCATAAATGCTGCATGGCCAATGCAGACGTTGGATTGACCGTGCGCGCAGATGCACTTCTCCAGTGCGCTCTCTCCCGCCAATTTGTGCTCTTTAATTGTTTCATAACTTCATTGTGTGAATTGTTTGCGTTTGATTGTTAGTGTATATCAATTCCCAATTACATATCACCAGTAGTACATTTGCCGTTAATTCCTAGAATGTCTCATCTACAATGTTTGTTACTTTGGTTAAGGTAATTTATTTGAAGGCATTCAGTATTATTATGCCAGTCTTCCGGTTCTCATTGTCGGAGTGSACACATTGTTTGCAGAGTGCACAACCTATGCTAACCTTATGAGAAACACGTTTTCGTTGATTTCATTCCTTTTATGAGTTTTGCCAATTTAGTCATTGTCTTTTATTTGTGGTGGACGCCACACTGTAGGAGAAGGTGGCCGTGTTCAGTGGCCATCCTGATCATCTCTGTCACACACAAGGGGACGGTCACCTGCGTCGGGAARGTGGGAGGAGGCAGCCTGGAYCCAGAGAGCATCTTTGAGATGACAGAGGTGAGATAGGACGCCTGCGCTCCTCTTCATATCATCTGTCATCTCTCACCACAACAAACGTATTAGCATTGAATGTTCAGCTGTATCAAAGTTGAACCTTATCAGCACATCACAAAGTTGTTAACACAATTATACCCTTTGGGGGAATTTTGTGCAGAGGAAATTCATGAAGTGTGTGTGAATGTACAGTTAATTTTGTTTATGTGAATGCAATGCAATGTATATTTATCCAGGTGCTGTATACCGGAGAACGCCACACACACACACACACACACACACACACACACACAGTCTTGTACAACTAACCTAGTGGGGACACACAATTCAGTCCCATCCAAAATCATTTTTTCCGTAACCCATAAACCTAACCAATACCCTTAAACCTAACCTTAACCTGAAAACGTAACCTTAACCTTAACCCTAAACCAAACCATAGCTGCTAACCCTCACCCTAAAACTAAGCCTAGCTCCTAACCCTAAACCTAATTCTAACCTTAACCCTAAACCCCCTAGAAATAGTATTCGACCTTGTAGGGACAATTTTTGTTCGTTTACTATTCTTGTGGGGACTTCTGGTCCCCACAAGTATAGTTACACACACACACACATTTTTATGCTCTGTTGTATATCTCTACAGACAGGGAAACGGGTAGGGAAAGCCCTCATGGAGCTTCTGCAGAAGGAGTGTCTGGGAAAGAAGAGACAGAAAGTAGGCTTTAAAAAAAAAAAAACATTTATGCAACAGTGTTAAATGTGTCTGTCTTCCCTACACTTCAAAGCAGGGAAATTTTGAATCACCTATAGAAATGACCTGTATGAGTATTTTGATAAAAGGTTAATGATGTTTACTTGAATGCTGAACTAAGGTGGAGGCGGCAGATGGCAAACATGTTTTTACCACTATTGAATGTACAAATAATGACCAAATTCAACAAATGTGTAACTTGAGCAGTGTGTTCTTGCCATTCAAATGGCTCAAATAAAAACTAAGCCTCTTACTTTTGTCTTCCCGATTGGTCAGGATTACAACGAATGTTCAGCATTTAGTGAAGTTAAAACCGAAGACTACTTATACTGTATACCTCTATAACTGAATATCTCTGAATATCTTTTTCTGTAATTGAGTAGATATTCTGATGGCGATAGTCACTGTGTCCTATTGTCCTTAACACGTGTCAGATTCATCAGAGGAGCATAAAGTGCACAACCAAAAGAGCAGATGTGAGACAGGACCATTTCCACTGCTTAAGAACTGTGGCCTGGAGCAAATGGTCTACTTTGCCAGAGAGGATACCGGTCCAAAGAAACACGTATGTATCCTACTTCACCATTTAAAAACCTGACCAAGATCCTGAGTTTAAAAAAATAAAAGCAAAGAAATGAATTTGCRTTGCAATAATACCAAAGACAACTGATTTAGTTGACCATAAAGTGAATAAGAGATGCCATTTGACTCATATTAGAACCACTACACCCTATTTTTCTTTTTCAAAGTACAGGGTGGGACCGCTGGGACGTGCAGAAATCAGATAAGGATGTCACAGTGCATGCGATGTCTGGGACTGAGAGAGTATCAGGTTCTGAGGTTGGACAGCTCCAGCTCCAGGCATCAGTTTTCAATTACACTGTGTTTTTCCCTTTTGTGGAGGAGAGAGGACATAAATTGCCAGGCTCCACATTGAAGCAGTCATTCAACAACAGATCTAACCATGGAGTTCAGAAGAACCTGTTTGGTTTTTGGAATACTCCTCTTGGTGAACTGCTCATTCCAGCAGGCTTTCCCTACGAAGAAAACGGTTAAAAAGGGTAGGTGGTGGGTGCCTCACACTCTATATAATGGTCAGAATGATATTTACGTCCAGTGTTGAAATTGTTTTTAAATCAATCATTTTGAATCTGAGAGAAATKAAATGTTTGTTACACACAGCTCTCATTGTTCGGGAAGATTAACTATTTTGAGTAAAATATGATTTTATTAGTCTCGCCAGAACATTGCCTGCAATACACATCAATAATTTCAAGCAACACATCTGGCATTGCCACCTCACTGGAGGAGTAGCCTATTGCTCAAACTTTGTGTCATCTTTGAGTCCATCCTGTTCCCCTCCCCCGTTTCTGTTCTGTCGTGCTCCAGATGAAGGCAAAGATGCAGCCATAGAGGAGCTGCAGAAGCAGATCGACGACATTGTTCAGGATCTAAATATTATGAAGGAGCAACAGGCTTTGCAGTCAGGTGAGATTCACACATACTGGTATTGTTCAGGACCCTTTGGACATAAATAACAGTATCGGTTTCTGTTTGAACACTTCTAAAGATGCTCTGACACTACAATTTTCACTTGGCTCCTCAGTTTGTTTGAAAGGGGTCAAGGTTCATGGCAAGTGTTTCCTGGCTGAGCCGCGGAAGAAAAGCTACCACACAGCCTTTGACGACTGCATTGCYCTGGGGGGTGTACTCGGTACTCCCTTGTCCAAGGACCAGAATGACCAGCTCAGCGACTACGTCTACCAGAGCATCGGCCCAGGCGAGCAGATCTGGCTGGGCATCAGCGACATGGTGACTGAGGGCAACTGGATGGATCAGGTTGGCAACAGCATCCTCTACAAGAACTGGGACTCTGGTTCCAGATCCCCAAAGACAGATCGTTCCCAGAACTGTGTCATCCTCTCAGAGGCCACTGGTGGGAAATGGTTAGACAAGAACTGTCGTGAGGAGAAGGCCTCTGTCTGCGAGTTCAACATAGTCTGAGGCACACCATTTGTTAGCTGCATTTCCCATGCTTGAATTATATTTCTTGTTCGCTACCTTGAATTCTTTTCTACAATGTACGCTTTGGTTTTAWATTCAACCCCTGAAAATGTATATTTTAAGTTACTGACACTTTTCTAGAGCTGATACCCAGACAAAAATGTTGGAGAATTCTTTGTAAAACAGTGAGGTGGTTAATCTGTTGCTTTCCTTTCTAATTTACAACAATTATTTCAGAGAGCTAGCCTTTGAATACTTGTTTTTAATCACAAGATGTCTAGCCTGAACACATATACATCTCAATAAAAGTTATGAAATTATAATAGGGGTTTGTCTAAGAAAATGTAAAGACAATGAAAATCCAACTATTACACATTACTGAACAAAGAAAACATCTTAGGAAGACACGTTCATTTAACATGTATCAAATCTTAATATTGTAGCGGGAAAAGTTATTTTTATTTTTTTTTACCTTCGAACAGAGATGAGACAAAATTGTAAACACAAACGTTTATTACCGCAAGAGGATTGTCATAATCTCATAATTGTTTAATTCCTTTAAACGGTAACCTCTTGGTAACTACTCCAATGAAAACAATCATCCTGTCTTCCGTGGTTGAAGTTCCTGTTGTTATAAACTACAAGCCAGGACTTAAGGTCACAGGTTTTAGACAAAGGATGAAAGAATGTCACTTTTCTCATCACAACAAGACACCTTCTGAAGCAATATCGTTTTGGATCGATTCCCTTATCTATCCTAGATACAGTATTATTCACAATATCACACTGTACTCAGACCACTCAAAATGTCTAAGGAATTTATAAAAATACAAAAATTGGCAGAGAAATTTATAAAAACACATTTACATAGAAAAACCCTTGCCACAAGGCATAAACAATGCAAAAAAATGCTMGGTACAAAACTAACAAACAAAACAAGCATCCCTGCTCTTAAACCCATGACACACCAGTGTCAGGGCAACATTCAATGTATTAAATATATACTAGCATATAAAACAATTAAAATACTATCAAGAAATATACACAAAAACCAAGTAGACCAGTAATGTAAACACAGAAGAGCAGCACCATGTCGAGCTTGGAGGAAACAGACTGAGGCTCCAATGAAAGGCAGTAATAGTAATTTGTCTGA
Organism: Salvelinus sp. IW2-2015; assembly: GCF_002910315.2. NCBI lineage: Eukaryota > Metazoa > Chordata > Actinopteri > Salmoniformes > Salmonidae > Salvelinus > Salvelinus sp. IW2-2015. Next base: position 23,016,712 of record NC_036869.1, on the reverse strand, counting down.
TGGTTTTTGTGCAGTAGGCACAACACCACTAATACAGACTCCCTGAATGTTATGCAAAGGCACATTTACACCCCATTTCTCCACTACAGTGAACCTGAAACACTTTGAGCTATGTGAAATGAGTAAMAGTAGTCCATCTCACAGTACCGCCTCACGCTAAATGGGTCCCTCCCCCTTCGAGTCGATGAAGGTCTCTGGATTTAGGATTTGGTCTGCCCCCGACAGTCTAATCGTATTTATATCCCCAGTGCTCTTGAACGTGTACAGCTCATTGTCTACCATCCTGCGGTCCATGAAGCCCATGCTGTCCTGGCGGTCAATGGGTGTGCGAGGTCTCGACGGGATGAAGGTTTCCGACGGGTCCAAGAAAGGTCTATACTCGTCCAGTTCAGGCTCATGGTCTGCAGCTGTCTCTGTGATCTCTGGCACTCTGTCCTGGAGCGCCATGAATGTCCGATAGGTGTCGACCGGCTGTCCTTGGAAGTGGTCCTGGATGGTGCCCACGTAGCTGGGCTCGCGCAACAGGTGGCTGTACACCATGGTGTCTTCGATGGAGGCGTAAACGTGAGGCTCGCTGTCGGACCGAGTTTTGGGGAACACATGGTCGCCTGGGATGAAGATATTCCCTTTCCCTATGTAGATGGAAGCCTCTTTGACCATCATTCTTCTCTTCCTGTAAAGCACGAAAGAGGAATACAGATGGTTGAGTCAAGCAGACACCACACTATGGGGGGGGGGGGGGCAGTCATAAAATGACCTCAACATCAAAGCTATATATAGATTGTTATGGTAAGGCAGGTGTTCTCACCTTAACACCAAGAAGACTGTCAGCACAATAAGCATAAGGAGCAGCACTGCTCCCACAGCACCCAGGATGCCACTCAKGAGCAGCTCTACAGAGACACACACGAGAAAGAAAGAATCATGATTACATATGGTAAGAATGAGACAAATATAGCTGCAAGTAGCAATGACATGAGGTGCTGGCTTATGAGCAGGCTGGAACACAGTTGCATAGAAGCATTATAAACCCTTTGAAACGATTCAAAACACTCATCTTTGATGTGTTGTGTTGCTTTTCTAAAATAAACTAGAGACGGTAATACATGCTGAGAGTTAAGGTTCACACCTGAATTGCACGCAGTTTCATTAAAATGTTGTCATACATACACAGTGCCTTCAGACAGTATTCAGACCTCTTGACTTTTTACACATTTTGTTTTGTTATAGCCTTACTCTAAAATGTATTAAATTGTTTCCCCCCCTCATCAATCTACACACAGTACCCCATAATGACAAAGCAAAACAGATTTTTAGAAATGTTTGCTAATTTATTCAACAACAAAAAAAACTGAAATATCACATTTACATAAGTATTTAGACCCTTTACTCAGTACTTGAAGCACTTTTGGCAGCGATTACAGCCTCGAGTCTTCTTGGGTATGACGCTACAASCTTGGTACACCTGTATTTGGGGAGTATATCCCATTCTCTGCAGAGCCTCTCAAGCTCTGTCAGGTTGGATGGGGAGTATTGCTGCACAGCTATTTCCATGTCTCTCCAGATGTTAGATCGAGTTCAAGTCCGGGCTCTGGCTGGGCCACTCAAGGACATTTAGAGACTTGTCACGAAGCCACTTCTGCGTGTGTCTAAGCTGTGTGCTTAGGGTCGTTGTCCTGTCGGAAGGTGAACCTTCGCCCCCAGTCGAGGTCCTGAGCGCTCTGGAGCAGGTTTATCATCAGTAGTCTCTCAGTCCGTGTTGCTGAAAAACATCCCCACAACATGATGCTGCCGCCACCATGCTTCACCGTAGGGATTGCCAGGTTTCTTCCAGATGTGACGCTTGGAATTCAGGCCAAAGAGTTCAATCTTGGTTTCATCAGACCCTCAAAAAAATGTTGTTTCTCATGGTCTGAGTCTTTAGGTGCCTTTTGGCAAACTCCAAGCGGGGTGCCTTTTACTGAGGAGTGCCTTCCGTCTGGCCACTCTRCCATAAAGGCCTGATTGGTGGAGTGCTGCAGAGATGGTTGTCCTTTTGGAAGTTTCTCTTATCKCCACAGAGGAACTCTAGAGCTCTGTCAGCGTGACCATCAGGTTCTTGGTCACCTCCCTGACCAAGGCCCTTCTCCCCCGATTGCTCAGTTTGGCCTGACGGTCAACTCTAGGAAGAGTCTTGGTGGTTACAAACATCTGCCATTTAAGAATKATGGAGGCCACTGTGTTCTCAGGGACCTTCAATGCTGCAGAATGTTTTTGTTACCGTTCCCCAGATCTGTGCAGCGACACAATCCTGTCTCAGAGCTCTACGGACAATTCCTTCGACCTCATGGCTTGGTTTTTGCTCTGACATGCACTGTCAACTGTGGGACCTTATATAGTCAGGTGTGTGCCTTTCCAAATCATGTCCAATCAATTGAATTGACCTCAGGAGGACTCCAATCAAGATGTAGAAACATCTCAAGGATGATCAATGGAAACAGGATGCACCTGAGCTCAATTYCGAGTCTCATAGCAAAGGGGTTGAATACTTTAAATAAGGTAGTTCTGTTTTTTATTAAATGTGCAAAAAGTATCAACATCTGTTTTTGCTTTTTCATTATGGGGTATTGTGTGTAGATTGCTGAGGGAAAGAAGTATTTAGAATAAGGCTGTAATGTAACAAAATGTGGAAAAATTCAAGGGGTCTGAATAATTTTCGAAGGCACTGTGTGTGTGTGTATATATATATATATATATATATATCTCAACACCTGCTTTGACACAAAGAGAAGTTGAGTTATTAGGGTTTGATTGAGAGCGCAGTATTTATTTCTTAGAAAGTTGTGATTTTCTCTTCCATCTCTTGACATATCGCGCAGCTTTTTTCACACTTAGTAGAGGGATGAACATATATTCTGAGTTGAGTCAAGCTTCGCTGCCAGCACCCCTAAAATCTGTGTTGAACAGAACATAAAGTATCCCTAATAACGTGTATTGATGTCATTTAAGATAGACATCCAATTTTAAAAAACTATTATTGATTTATTTTTGCCCTCATTTTAGATCTCTTAAGAGTTATTGAAATAACCAAAAAGGTCTTGTGAGACGAATGCTAGAATTATGCAGATATCTTAGCACAAACATATTCAGTCACAACTCTATCGTAACAATACAAACAGGTCCCTTACTGCTAGTCTCCTGCAGGGTAACCATGCTGAGCACACTGAAGTGTCCGTTCTCCGGCATACAGTTGGACATGTTGAGATAGAAGCTCTCAGRGACCATCAGCTTGTYCTCTGCCTCCTTATCCCCCCTGCGACTCAATATCTCCTCTGGAGAGGCCAGGGTCTGCACCTTGATGAACGTGTGCCCCTTGCCACACTTGGGCTGGCTGATGTTGGTCAACAGCAGGTCGGCCTGGAGGTGGCCCGGCAGATTGATGATCCAGGACACGGTGGAGTATGGCTTCATGCCGCTGGGCCAGTTTGGGGTGGCCAGGAGGGCAGGGGAACCCATTCTGGGCTGGACTGTATATATGATGCTGTCTGAGGGACAAAAGGAAGTGACGAAGAACAATACATTTTCAATACAGTTTGAACACAGAGGTTGAAGAGAGTGAGAATGTAAATTTTCCATTGAACCAATTTTAAAACAAATCCCCTTGCCATTCCTGTATGTCTGTGCCCTCTTGTGGATGTTACCCAAGGAACCATAAAAAGGTAAGTGAAGAGAGTATTAAAGTAACTGTTTCCAGACTTCTATGAAATATGACCTATAATTAATTACAAAATGAGTGAAATTCTTATCCGTACAATTTTGTTTAATTAAGTATGTTCAAAAGCAGCGTTTCTGTGTTGGAATGGTGGTGGTGTACCCCAACAACAGAATGGTGTGGGCTTATACCGGTCATTAAAAACATTAATTAGAAATAGACCGCTGATTGGTCAGCTCATCCTCCTCATGCGTATGACATCATACTCTGAGGAAACGGAAAGCATTTTTGAAACTGTCTGAGATAAAAGTTTGAAGTGAATTTATGCTTTGGCCACCAATAGAGGTACAGGATGAGTCAACAACATTATTTGGGTATGAGTTAACAGAACTGTTAAGTGAGATTTTCACTGAATAGTTACTTTAAAAGATTTTTTTTTTTTAAGAAAAAAACTGCGAAACCAGTTAGCATACCTGAGATTTCTTCACTGAAGGACACATTGAGGAAAGGCCCTTGAATCAGGCTAAGGTCCTTCGCTGTGGCAGTAATAGAGACGTTGGAGTGCACTTGGATTTTGCGAATGATGCCTTCGGAGCAGAAGTAGCCAATGGAGGACCCATCACCCTCTGCTACGTGAAGGGAGACACTGCCATTGCACTCCTGTCCTGGCAGGGACTGCCTGAGGTTTCCTGTGGGGGACAGTAAATCCACGGTGCCATATACTGGGATAATGACGTGACAGGTGAAGCTTTGGAGTAGCGTAGGGAGGCACGTCGGCATTTTAGGGACCGTGAGGAGAGTCCCAGTCACRGAGCACGAGTCTAAACTCTGGCATCCTGGAATAGATCCACAGAGGCTTGAGATATTATAATGAGTTTACATACATTCATATTCTTAGTCCATCACATCTTTAGATAATAAACAAAACACAAAGACCATTTGTTCTAGCTTTGTCACAAATGTACTCTAATAAGAAGCTTAAGTGAGAATGGCATAGACACGATCCATAGTCGTTTCTATGTTTTGGAGGCAACACATGCAACGCTAATGTATGCATTGTTACAGTACCTATGGTTTTTACGGCTGTCAGGCGTAGGTCTTCACTCGGACAGTCCAGGAAAGAAAGCCTGGCTTTGGTCCCTGAGGGAACTGTGATCTTCTCCTGGAGCACAGAGTCCTTCCTCATCTCACAGTAGGGGTCCGATCCCCTCTTCTCAAAGTGGAGGACTAGCCTTTCATCCTCTGACAGATTTACAGTGCAGAGAACTGACCAGGGAATAAAAGACAAAACAGGCACAATCATCTTCTGAGAAATAGGTCATCGATCACCACTCAATTAATTTGATTGAATGAATGATCAGGCTAATTTTAGGCTACAATATGTTTTTTAAACATTTATAATGGAAATATTAGTTATATTGGTTTGGAAAAGTCTAGGGTTGGTTTAACAGATTGCATGTATAGAATAAAGAAGCATTTTTGGATATTGCTTACAACACAAATCATGTCATAACAATTTATGATTGCCAATAGCCTTTGTACCTGGATGGCCGCTCCTCATCACCGAGACCCTAAATTTGAGGGACAGGCCCGGTTTGGTCCTGTCGGTCTCACAGTTAAACAGGGTCATGGTGAAGCTGCCCTGCCTGTGTGTTGGCTGGGGGTCCGCCAGGTTCTTCTGGATGCCCACCTTCCCACGCGCCTTGTGGTACATCACCATCACTTCCTTCTTCTGGCAAAGAGACTCTGTGTGATTCAGGAAGTTAACCGTGTAGTTATGCATGCCGGGCACCGTGAAGTCCCACCTCATCAGGTCGTCATCAGGGAAACCTCTAGGGTAGTTGGCTGAGAAGAAGTCTGTATCTGACACCCCTCGAGGTAGGTTGACTTTTACCACAGCCAGCACTGGAAGGAAAGGGGGTTAAATGAGGTATAATGACATGAGTAATTCTGTAAAGGGAGGTCTCCCGAATACATACAAGCTAATAGAGATTAACTCAGTGACCTCAACAGGCATTCATTTTTTATGGCTCCTCCAACAGCTGCCAGACACTCACTTTTAATTTCCGGTCCGACGGTGACCTTGAAGTCCAGCGGCTCCTCCAGCTTCCTATCCCTAGGGACCTGCAGGGACACCCGGCCCTTGTACAACACCTGGACCCTAGTGATGCTGCCGTTTGGGCAAAAAATGCCGATGGTGGCGAGCCCGGTGCGCTGGTACGTGATGATGGCGTAGGTATGCTCGTCAGGACAGGTCTCAGAGGGTGGAATCTGTCTCATTCCCGGCGATGGGAAGTCCAGCTGGAAGGAAAGGCCAGGTGGAACTTTCAGGTCCCAGGTGAAGGTTCTGTTGAAGTCTGGGAAGAGGGAGGACTCCGCCTGGACGATGTTCCCGCTGCAGGTGATCTCTGTGCAATCTGGAGGAGAAAAAATATTGTATTCGTGAAGCTAACAGATGAGCAGCTTTTGCACTTTCGAGACTATTTCATTGGGTCCATTGTGTTAGGCATGCTCAATCAAATGCTACTAGAAAACCGGTCAGATCAGGGCCCTGTTTAGGCCAGGAAAATGGGTCTGAGGTGTCTTACCAATCTCCCTGTTGATCTCTACACTGAAGACATCTTGTGGCTGTRGGCAGGTGAACTTCACAGAGGTGTTGCGGGCAGCTCTCAGGACGAGTTCTTTGGGGTTGCAGGTAGGCCCSTCCCCAACRCACACACTGCACTCTTTRGCTTTGGTGTTTCTGCTGATGGTGACGATAGTGTCTGGCTCTGGAGTCACGGAGATCATCCGGCTCTCTGAAGAAAATTTGAAACGTAAGCACTAATTTATAGATCTGATTTCAACAAAAGATCATTCACTGTACATACACTTCTCACATTAGACTTAGACATGAACAGAACAGTTGAAAGAGCTTACGTTTCTTTATTGGTTTGGCCGTGAATATAGAGGAATCCACCTCTCGGCCTTTTTGAACTTGCAAAGACACCGTGGCTTGGCTCGGTATATGAAGGTGAGCCACGAGGCCATTCTTGCAGTATGTCTGAGTTTTGACCTCTCCTTCAGTGTTGGTCCTGGTTACAGTGTACTGGTAGCCATCTTGACACAACTCTGATTCAGTCATCTCCTTCAGCCTGTCAACAGGGAAGTCCAAACTCATAACGGTCTTCTCCGGCACACTTAGGTCCCAGACGAGTGTTCTAATGAACTCTGAGAACAGGGAAGGCTGAGCCACACCTGTGGCAGGGCTGCAGGTGTCATTGGTGCATTCTGGGTAAAATAAAATCACATAACAGGTAAGACGGGAAGAAACCTAAACAAAACCTGCTTAACGGTTCACCCTTGGGGCCAGATCTAAAAGGTAGCCTTAGCTGTTTTTAATGCAGCATCGTCGCTGACAACTACCACCCCAGGATGTCAAATTCTGAAGCATCTGCCTGTGTTGTACATATTTTTGACTGTGTAAATACGGCAATACTGGTTTGATCGAATTGAGCTGGCAGTCTAAAATGAAATCCAATACTACAAAGTTTCTCTAGACTCACTGATTTTCCTGTGGATCTGGATGACGAAAGCACTTTGTGGTGGTTCAGTGCAGTTGAAGAGCAAGGTGACATCCTCATCGGGGACCAGGGCCAGCGATGAGTGACAGGTCATCTGGGTGTCATTCTCAGCGCCATTGACCTTGCATACGGAACACTGTTCCAATGGAAGGAGCAGTGAGGACGACACAGTCACAGTAGCATCTTTGTCAGGGCGAACGGTCATGCGCAGACATTCTGAGTGAACAGAACGAAGAAAAGGTTATTTTTATATTTTGCAAAAAGTCCAAACTGAAAAGGCTAGTTCACTACTATGTCATTGTATTGAGTAGTACAACTGTTGTTGGAGTCAATGAACAGGCTAAGAGTTTTGAGCTGAAGGTAACAAAAATACATGGAAAAAAAGATTATAAAACAGTGACATAGTAGTTAAGTTTCACTGAACATTGGGAGCAGGCTAGAACCCATTGTCATGTCTGGACKTAAGGCTGCACCAGTTATTTCACAAATACACATCCTTACAGAACACATGTTCCTTCAAAGGAAAATATGAATGGAGGTTCTGGGCAATTCCACGGTAACGGAATTACGCTTTCACTTMGTTTTTTTTCACTTAAAAAAAATGTATGCCAAACAAAAACCATTGATTTCAAAATTTAACAAACCATACAACTCTATGCACAAGGACTACTTTGAACAATTTCCACTGAAAATGTTTCAGTTTCCACTGAAAATGTTACAAAAACCAAACAAGGGCACTGCGTTCATCCACCTCTGGCCTGCTCGCCTCCCTACCTCTGAGGAAGTACAGTTCCCGCTCAGCCCAGTCAAAACTGTTCGCTGCTCTGGCACCCCAATGGTGGAACAAACTCCCTCACGACGCCAGGTCAGCGGAGTCAATCACCACCTTCCRGAGACACCTGAAACCCCACCTCTTTAAGGAATACCTAGGATAGGATAAAGTAATCCTTCTAACCCCCCCCCCCTTAAAAGAGTTAGATGCACTATTGTAAGTGGTTGTTCCACTGGATATCATAAGGTGAATGCACCAATTTGTAAGTCGCTCTGGATAAGAGCGTCTGCTAAATGACTTAAATGTAAATGTAAAATGTAAAAACTAATTTAGTGGAAGAACTGTGCAGATGCAAACTTTGGTAACGGAAATATGGTCAAATCTCTTTTTATGTAAGCACGTTTTCCAAGAACTCTTAAATATCTGCTCTGAATTAAGATTCAAAAGATGTCTTCAGAAAGAATGGGGTGTCAAACTATGACATGGGACCCTGAGTTTGAAAACAAATCTATTTTGGTTATTGAACTACAGCAAATTAATTGGATTTACACCTGGTAACGGAATTATGGTAATGGATTCCTGGTCTGTACTACACAGAAATGCACTACACAGAAATGCACTGCTTCTTGACACAATGCCCACTTAACCCGGAAGCCAGCTGCACCAATGTGTTGGAGGAAACACTGTGCACCTGGCGACCATGTACTGCGCCCGGGCCCTCCATAGGAATCGCTAGTGCGCGATGGGACAAGGACATCCCTGCCGGTCAAACCCTCCCCTACCCCGGACGACGCTGTGCCAATTGTGCGCCACCCCATGGGTCTCCCGGTCGCGGCCAGGTTCGACAGAGCCTGGACTTGAACCCAGAAACTCCAGTGGCACAGCTAGCACTGAGATGCAGTGCCTTAAGACCACTGCGCCACTCGAGGCCCTCATGGGTCATTTTTGATGGAAATGCCCTTCTGTTACAGCGTACTTCCTGTCAATTTGAATGTATCAAGTCCTGTGTCAGGTGACTGGTCTATGCCCAAACTTACCATGGTAGGATCTCTTTTGTCTTTGAATAGCATATCGACACATTAACAATTCAACATTAATAACATACCCAAACAATGAAATATACTCTACCGGCATATCCAAGTTCCAGAGTGGGATCTGATACTTTTACAGTTATAATATAATTTGTACGCATTACCAACAGAGTATCCTCTACCAGGCTTTCACCTTTATATGAAAKCCTGTAGAAGTTCTTGTCAGACAGAGGCTTAAAAAGGGATAGTTCACCCAAATTACACATTGGCTTCCTTACCCTGTAAGCAGTCTATGGACAAGRTATGAAAGCAATCCMTGCCTTGGTTTAAATTCCTTGGCACGGTTTCCACATGCTAACGTTTGAGTAYTTGTGGCACAAATCCWATTCAAGTTATGGGACCGATATTAGCCTTTTTGGCCATAGACTGATTACAGGGTGAGGAAACCAATATGKCCTTCTATAATTTGGGTGAACTATATCTTTAAAGAAGTTAGAGTATCTGGAGACGGAAGCGAAAGCGAGACATCAAATCAAAATACTACTCATATTACAGAGCAAGCGGTAAAGCTTAATATTGTTGCTTTGTTGCAACTGGCTATGTAAAAGGACCCATGAGCACCAAAATGCAAGAGTCTATATTTTTTTGAAAGTAAGGTATATCAAGCAGATGGAAAAGGGTTTTAGAAACATCTACCAGAAAGTCTTAAAAAGGTATTAGAAATACATCAAAACACTATAATGTTGAAGACCCTTGCCAACTAATATCAACATTTATATTAACTTTTGCTAAATTAATTTGCCTCTTGTAAGTAAAAAAAAAATATTGCCTAGGGTCTTGTCATCMTGTTACCAAAAACCCACATACACTATACAGTTGAAGTCGGAAGTTAACATACACTTAGGTTGGAGTCATTAAAAATCGTTTTTCAACCACTCTTGTTAATAAACTATAGTTTTGACAAGTCGGTTAGGACATCTACTTTGTGCATGACACAAGTAATTTTTCCAACAATTGTTTACAGACAGATTATTTCACTTATAATTCACTGTATCACAATTCCAGTAGGTCAGAAGATTACATACACTAAGTTGACAGTGCCTTTAAACAGCTTGGAAAACTCCAGAAAATGATGTCATGGCTTTAGAAGCTTCTGTTAATTGACATCATTTGAGTCAATTGGAGGTGTACCTGTGGCTGTATTTCAAGGCCTACCTTCAAACTCAGTGCCTCTTTGCTTGACATCATGGGACAATCAAAAGAAATCAGCCAAGACCTCAGAAAAAAGAATTGGAGACCTCCACAAGTCTGGTTCATCCTTGGGCGCAATTTCCAATTGCCTGAAGGTACCACATTCATCTGTACAAACAATAGTACACAAGTATAAACACCATGGGAGCACGTAGCCATCATACCGCTCAAGAAGGAGACGCATTCTGTCTCCTAGAGATGAACATACTTTGGTGCGAAAAGTGCAAATCAATCCCAGAACATCAGCAAAGGACCTTGTGAAGATGCTGGAGGAAACAGGTACAAAAGTATCTATATCCACAGTAAAACGAGTCCTATATCGACATAACCTGAAAGGCCRCTCAGCAAGGAAGAAACCACAGCTCCAAAACCACCATAAAAAAAACAGACTACAGTTTGCAACTGCACATGGGGACAAAGATCATACTTTTTGGAGAAATGTCCTCTGGTCTGATGTAACAAAAATAGAACTGTTTGGCCATAATGACAATCGTTATGTTTGGAGGAAAAAGGGGGATGCTTGCAAGCCGAAGAACACCATCCCAACCGTGAAGCACGGGGTGGCAGCATCATGCTGTGGGGGTGCTTTGCTGTAGGAGGGACTGGTACACTTCACAAAATAGATGGCTTCATAAGGAAGGAACATTATGTGGATATATTGACGCAACATCTCAAGACATCAGTCAGGAAGTTAAAGCTTGGTCATAAATGGGTCTTCCAAATGGACAATGACCCCAAGCATACTTCCAAAGTTATGGCAAAATGGCTTAAGGACAACAAAGTCAAGGTATTGGAGTGGCCGTCACAAAGCCCTGACCTCAATCGCATAGAACATTTTTGGGCAGAACTGAAAAAGCGGGTGCGAGCAAGGAGGCCTACAAACTAGATGTCGACCGAATTAATCGGAATGGCCGATTAATTAGGGCCAATTTCAAGTTGTCATAACAATCGGAAATCGGTAATTTTGGATGCCGATTTCTTTTTACAAATATTTAACTAGGCAAGTCAGTTATGAACACATTCTTATTTCAATGACGGCCTAGGAACGGTGGGTTAACCTTTACAGGCTGCAATCCGACGTCGGATTAATATGACAACAGCCACTGCATGCAGACGCGAAATTCAAAATCTATTTTTTTAAAATATTTAACTTTCACACATTAACAAGTCCAATACAGCATTTGAAAGATAAACATCTTGTCAATCCAGCCAACATGTCCGATTTTTAAAAGTTTTACAAGAGAAAACACCACAATATTTTATGTTAGCTCACCACCAAATACAAAAGTGGAATTATGATTATGATTATGGAATTATGATTCAAGTAGCATGCACAAACCAACCGAAATAAACTAAAACCAACCTAAAGAACCCAGAAAAAACTACCTCAGATGACAGTCATATAACATGTTACACAATAAATCTATGTTTTGCCATAAAAAGTGCATATTTTAGCATAAATCAGTTTTACATTGATGCTACCATAAATGCTACCACATAGCTAAAGTCTGAATCCAGACGGGATGCCAGAGAAAATACATACACCAACGTCGACTACTAATTACACCTCATAAAACATTTCAGAAAAACATATGGTGGATAGCTAATGAAAGACAGATATCGTGTGAATAAAGCCAATATTTCCGATTTTTGAAGTGTTTTACAGCGAAAACACAATATATCGTTATATTAGCTAACAACATAAGCTAGCATAAGGCAGCACTAGCATAAATCAAGCGCTAGCCTAGCACAGTTAGCATACAACAGTTCGACAGATATATGAAAAAGCATCCCAAATTGGGTCCTTATCTTTGTTGATATTCCATCAGAATGTTGTAACGGGGTCCAATGTCCAGTAGAGTCTTTAGTTGGGTTCCAAAACGAACTATTTCCCTCTTTGGTTAGCAAGCACAATAGCATTGCGGCGCTAATCTGTCTTTCTTCAAAAAATTCTTCCGTCTCATCACATTCAAAGTCCAGAATAAATTGCAATAATATAATTAAAGTAATTGAAAAAACATACTTTAGGATGATTTTGTGACATGTATCAAATAATATCGAAGTCAGAGATCATATTCACCGTTATCGACCTTCTTCCAGTAGCCGAGACCAAATTATGCTTCGCGCCCGCGAATTTTTTTTTAACTGCGCAGGTCTCACAAGAAGGTGTGTTATTCAGTCCATGGACGAGATATTCGACTGCTTTCAATTCTCACTTCCGCATTACACCCTGATGAAGGAGTGTGACGTGTTCTACGGTCCCAAGTCTAATGACCTTTTATTATAGACAAGGTCTTAAAGACACACATCGCATTTTGGAGAACTCAATTCGGCTGGGAAAATGGCTTGTAAAAATATTCTGTCGACTTAGAGAAAATAATTCAAACCTTTTTAGAAACATAGACTGTTATCTATCCAACAGTAGTAAATATATGCATATTGTAAAATAAAAAGTTTCTTAGGAGGCCGTTTGAAAATGTGCCACATATTTTCCAGTTTTTTTCAATATTCACCTTGCAGCCATAAGAGGTTAACGCCTTTTCAGGGGCAGAATGACAGATTTTTACCTTGTCAGCTCAGGGATTCAATCTTGCACCTTACGGTTAACTAGTCCAACGCTCTAACCACGCCTCACGAGGAGCCCGCCTGTTACGCGAATGCAGTAAGAAGCCAAAGTAAGTTGCTAGCTAGCATTAAACGTATCTTATAAAAAACAATCAAATCATAATCCTAGTTATAACTACACATGGTTGATGATATACTAGTTTATCTAGCGTGTCCTGCGTTGCATATAATCGATGCAGTGCGCATTCGCGAAGAAAAGGAACTGTCGTTGCTCCAACGGTACCTAACCATAAACATCAATGCTTTCTTAAAATCAATACACAGAAGCACATATTTTTTAAACCTGCATATTTAGGCTAAAAGAAATCCAGGTTAGCAGGCAATATTAACCTGGTCAAATTGTGTCACTTCCTTGCGTTCATTCAGGCAGAGTCTCAGGTGTATGTGCACAGTTTGGGCCACCTGGCCGTTGCGAACTAATTTGCCAGAATATTTACAGAATTATGACATAACATTGAAGGTTGTGCAATGAACAGGAATATTTAGACTTATGGATGCCACCGTTAGATAAAATACGGAACGGTTCGTATTTACTGAAAGAATAAATGTTTTGTTTTCGAGATGATAGTTTCCGGATTCGACCATATTAATGACCTAAGGCTCGTATTCTGTTGTGTTATTATGTTATAATTAAGTCTATGATTTGATAGACAGTCTGACTGAGCGATGGTGGGCACCAGCAGGCTCGTAAGCATTCATTCAAACAGCACTTTTGTGCATTTTGCCAGCAGCTCTGCTGTTTATGAATTCAAGCCTATCAAACTCTCCGAGATTAGGCGGTGTAACGTGATGTGAAAAAGTTAGTTACGCGTGCTACGTTAGCGCGCTGGCGTAATTAGCGGTTTCAAACTCACTCGCTCTGGACTTGGAGGTAGTTGTTCCCCTTGCTCTGCATGATACACGCTTGCTTCAGAGGGCTTCGTTGTTCGAGGGTTCCTGTGGTTCGAAGCCCAGGTACGCGAAGGAGAGAGGATGCTCCTCTGGTACACTGGTAATATAAAAGTGACCTATTCATATAAGAAACATCCAATTAGTCAAGCGTATATGAAATTACAAATCGTAGAGAGAGAAATAGTCCTATAATAACTACAACCTAAAACTTCTTACCTGGGAATATTGAAGACTCATGTTAAAAGGAACCACCAGCTTCCATATGTTCTCATGTTCTGAGTAAGGAACTTAAACGTTAGCTTTCTTACATGGCACATATTGCACTTTTACTTTCTTCTCCAACACTTTGTTTTTGCATTATTTAAACCGAATTGAACATGTTTCATTATTTATTTGAGGCTAAATTGATTTTATTGATGTATTATATTAAGTTAAAATAAGTGTTCATTCAGTATTGTTGTAATTGTCATTATTACAAATAAATACTTTTTATTTTATTTTTTATATCGGCCGAATAATCAGTATCTGCGTTTCTTTGGTCCTCCAATAATCGGTATCGGTGTTGAAAAATCATAATCGGTCGACCTCTACTACAAACCTGACTCAGTTACACCAGCTCTGTCAGGAGGAATGGGCCAAAATTCACCCAACTTATTGTGGGAAGTTTGTGGAAGGCGTTTGAAACGTTTGACGTAAGTTAAACAATTTAAAAGGCAATGCTACCCAATACTAATTGAGTGTATGTAAACTTCTGACCCACTGGGAATGTGATGAAAGAAAAGCTGAAATAAATCATTCTCTCTACTATTATTCTGACATTTCACATTCTTAAAATAAAGTGGTGATCCTAACTGACCTAAGACAGGGAATTTTTACAAGGATTAAATGTCAGGAATTGTGAAAAACTGASTTTAAATGTATTAAATGTAAAATCAACAGTCAGTATCTGGTTTTCCACCAGCTGCATTAAGTACTGCAGTGCATCTCCTCCTCATGGACTGCACCACTTTTGCCAGTTCTTGCTGTGAGATGTTACCCTACTCTTCTACCAAGGCACCTGCAAGTTCCCGGACATTTCTTGGGGGAATGGCCCTATTCCTCACCCTCCGATCCAACAGGTCCCAGACGTGCTCAATGGGATTGAGATCCGGGCACGTCGCTGGCCATGGCAGAACACTGACATTCCTGTCTTGCAGGAAATCACGCACAGAACAAGCAGTACGGCTGGTGGCATTGTCATGCTGGAGGGTMATGTCAGGATGAGCCTGCAGGAAGGGTACCACATGAGGGAGAAGGATGTCTTCCCTGTAACGCACAGCGTTGAGATTGCCTGCAATGACAACAAGCTCAATCCGATGATGCTGTGACACACCGCACCAGACCATGACGGACCCTCCACCTCCAAATCGATCCCGCTCCATAATACAGGCCTCGGTGTAACACTCATTCCTTCAACGATAAACGCGAATCCGACCATCACCCCTGGTGAGACAAAACCGTGACTCGTCAGTGAAGAGCACTTTTTGCCAGTCCTGTCTGGTCCAGCGACGGTGGGTTTGTGCCCATAGGCGACATCGTTGCCGGTGATGTCTGGTGAGGACCTGCCTTAAAACAGGCCTACAAGCCCTCAGTCCAGCCTCTCTCAGCCTATTGAGGACAGTCTGAGCACTGATGGAGGGATTGTGCGTTCCTAGTGTAACTCGGGCAGTTGTTGCCATCCTGTACCTGTCCCGCAGGTGTGATGTTCGGATGTACCGATCCTGTGCAGGTGTTGTTACACGTGGTCTGCCACTGCGAGGAAGATCAGCTGTCCGTCCTGTCTCAGGCGTCTCACAGTACGGACATTGCAATTTATTGCCCTGGCCACATCTGCAGTCCTCATGCCTCCTTGCAGCATGCCTAAGGCACGTTCACACAGATGAGCAGGGACCCTGGGCATCTTTCTTTTGGTGTAATTCAGAGTCAGTAGAAAGGCCTCCTAGTTTTCATAACTGTGACCTTAATTGCCTACCCGTCTGTAAGCTGTTAGTGTCTTAACGACTGTTCCACAGGTGCATGTTCATTAATTGTTGATGGTTCATTGAACAAGCATGGGAAAGTGCTTAAACCCTTTACGATGAAGATCTGTGTAGTTATTTGGATTTTTACGAATTATCTTTGAAAGACAGGGTCCTGTCCAGTGTCTATTATTTTGCCCATCTTAATCTTTTCTTTTTATTGGCCAGTCTGAGATATGGCTTTTTCTTTGAAACTCTGCCTAGAAGGCCAGAATCCCGGAGTCGCCTCTTTACTGTTGACGTTGAGACTGGTATTTTGCGGGTGCTGTTTAATGTACCCGCAACATTAAATGTCTACAATGTATTTCTGATCTAATGTTATTTTAAAATGGACAAACAGTGCTTTTCTTTAAAAAACATGGTCATTTTTAAGTGACCAAACGTTTGAACGGTAGTTTATATCAAACTAAAAACGAGTAACCACTTTAGTATATAATTCTTCAGTTTATCGACATATTTTGCAACATTGAGAATAGGAAGGCCACACTCAATACACAACTAGCAACTGATTGTTAACGCCTGCTTGCTAAATTTGAATGTTTTGAACGTTCTCTCACCTGACAGGTTGAGGTGCAAAGTCACAATTCCCAGGAGCGCTCGAGCGCAATTTTTTGTGAGCCGCATGTCCACTGATAAAACAACAAAGAGATGTGCTTAAATGATTCCGGATAAATGTTATCAAACCCACGATATTTGCAATTTATAAAATCCCAGGTTAAAACATTGTCGATGGCGGTGACAGAGCAGTAACTTCCTGATGTACATTACCTGTTAGACGCAGAGGGCGTGTACGCACCATAAATGGGTAACCTGTTGAAACTTGACCGAATATTGTAGTTGACAGGCTGGTCTCATAGACTAGACGTAACATACTAAACGAAAATCCAGGACACTCAAATTAGTATGATACAGTATGTTGAGTATTGGTGTGGTTACATAACACAGAGGTTACTTAAGGCAAAAACAAACGCAGGGTGGTTGATCCGGCGTATAACGTGAACATATGGCAAAACATTTTAGTTATTTAGAAGACGATATCATCCAGAGTGACTTACAGTAGTGAGTGCATACATTTTCATACTTTTTTGTCATACTGGTCCACCCCCCATTCGTGTTCCTATCTCATCATGGACAACTTTAGAATTTTAGCTAATTAGTAACTCTGCATCTACTTAATCGTTTTAAGCTACAGTACCAGTCAAAAGATTGGACACACCCACTCATTCAAGGGGTTTTCTTAATTTTAATATGTTYTACATTGTATAATAATAGTGAAAGCATCAACACTATGAAATAACAGATATGGAATCATGTAATAACCAAAAAAGTGTTTAAGATTCTTCAAAGTAGCCACCCTTTGCCTTGATGACYGCATTGCACACTCTTGGCATTCTCTAAACCAGCTTCATGAGGTATTCACCTGGAATGCATTTAACAGGTGTGCCTTGTTAAAAGTTAATTTGTGGACTGAGCCAATCAGTTGTGTTGTGACAAGGTAGGGGTGGTATGCAGAAGATAACCCTATTTGGTAAAATACCAAGTCCATATTCTGGCAAGAACAGCTCAAATAAGCAAAGAGAAATGACAGTACATTATTGCATCAAGACATGAAGGTCGGTCAATCCAGAACATTTCAAGAACTTTTAAAGTTTCTTCAAGTGCAGTTGCAAAAACCATCAAGTGGGGGGCGGAGCTTGCATGTTGGAGTGAACGGCGGTGTGTGAGAGAGGTTCCTGTAACTGTTTTGCGAAACAATCTAACTTAACCTACTTTACTCCACGTTTTACAACAAACGTCTCTTTCTAATACAATATTGTAACTTTCTATGTGAACCTGCCGAGTAATAGGCGATCAAAGGACAATAAATCCTCATCGGAGGCCTCCGCCCCACCAAACAACAAGACAGACATGGCGGAAGGCACAGGTAACAACGTGACACTTACAGAACTTACCCGGGCTCTGGGAGAATTTCGTGTTGCTATAGCTGAGGATTTTAAAGCTACTATTGCTGAACTGGACACCAAAATCGAGAGCACCATTCGATCGGTTGCTTCGCAGCAGGGGCGTAGACAGAATTTTTGGGGGGTGTTACGTTCCCCAGTTTCTGTRTTGTAGCTTTTGTATTAGAGAGTGTGTGTTTCAGGACATAGCTTCCYGAGTTCTCCCCTCGTCAAGAAGCAGCTGACTCTAATCACCATTGCCACCTGAAGCTATAAAAGCCAGTGTTCTGTTCAGAATGGGGAGATTGAATGTTTTGGAGAAATCATTAGAGAGAGAGAAAGAGAGAAGAGAGAGAGAGAGAGAGAGAGAGGAGAGAGAGAGAGAGAGAGAGAGAGAGAGAGAGAGAGAGAGAGAGAGAGAGAGAGAGAGAGAGAGAGAGAGAGAGAAGAGAGGAGATGAGTAGAGAGAGAGAGAGAGAGAGAGCAGAGAGAGAGAGTAGAGAGAGAGAGAGAGAGTAGAGAGAGAGATAGAGAGAGAGAGAGAGAGAGAGAGAGAGAGAGAGGAGAGAGAGAGAGACGAGAGAGAGAAGAGAAGAGAGAGAGAGAGAGAGAGAGAGAGACGAGAGAGAGAGAGAGAATATTTTTCAATATTTATATCAATGAATTAGCAGACATGTTGGACCATTCTCCAGCCCCAGGACTCACACTATTTGACCAGAGGTGAAATACCTGCTATATCTGCTGATGACTTGGTACTTCTATCACCAACCAAAGAAGGTCTTCAACAGAACATTAATATTCTAGCAATGGCATATTGCCATAATTGGGCCCTGGCAGTAAATTTTCAAAAACACTAAAATCATGATTTTCCCCCAAAAACAGATGTCAGAAACACAAATATAAATTCACCCTGAACAACACCATATTGAACACACAAACAATTAACACCTACTTGGTCTGACCATATCTGCATCGGAAACTTTAATTATGGCAGTGAATGCACTCAAAGAAAAAGCCCGCAGAGCATTGTATGCAATAAAAATGAAATTATTCAAAATCAACATCCCAATTAGAATTTGGACCAAAATATTTGACAGTGTATCCTACCAATAGCTCTTTACGGAAGTGAGGTTTGGGGGCCACTCAATAAACTGGACTTTAAAATGTGGGACAAACATCCAATTGAAGCCCTACATGCAGAATTCTGTCGGAAAATCCCACAAGTCCAGAGAAATACACCAACTAATGCATGTAGGGCAGAATTGGCCCGCTTTCCAGTAATAATGAAAATACAGAAAAGATCATTAAAATTTTGGCTACATCTAAATTCAAGTCCAAATTCAAGTCTGCAATTTAAAGCACTTCAAACCCAAGAGCTGAGCCAGAAACGAGCCCTCTCAGCTCAGCTGGTGTTGGACCTAACCAACCAAGCTGACACCAGCACTGCTTCAAAAGAAAGAATTCCAATAAACAAAATCATGAACCAATCAAAGGACTCATATTTACAACATTGGAAAAACGAAAAAAATCCCAAAGCCGACTAAATTGCTATCTGACCCTAAACAGAGAATATGAATTGGGCTGATTATCTCTACTCTGTCAGAGATACGAAGCAGGACAGATCCTTACCAAGTACAGGCTGAGTGACACCGATTGGCAATAGAAACGCAGACATAAAAGACATGGCTACCCAAAGAGGAGCGTGTATGTGGTCACTGCACCGACAGGGGACAGGTAGAAACAGAGATGCCCTTTTCTCTTTACTGTGATAAATATTCTCACAAGAGATTCATCTATCTCACAGAAATGACTACATTTATTCCAAATTTTACTTATTAAAACCCAGAGGAAACTAAAAGAATACTCATGGGCGAAGGAGCAATGGCTCCTCTTTGCAGCCAAATATGTATTTGCCTGCCATAGCCTGAGGGACACTGAATAATAACATCTGCATAGTAAGCAGTAACTTACTTATTATGACTGTTATTGTTATTACTGTTATTGTTATTACTATTATTATTTATCATTCCAAATAGTAGTGGTATGGGTGGTCAATGGTAATGATAGCAGTTTAAATGATGGTGGTGGTGGGTAGTAGTGGTAAATGATGATAGTAGTTGGTACGTACTTGATGTAATGGTGAAGATGACCGTTATTTAGTTATAAGTTAGTTATAGTTTTAATTTTTTTTTTATCTAATTTTATTACATTACATTCGACTATTGTACTGTTACCATTTATTGTTACATTTTTCATATTTATTTTGTATTATTAAGTCTTACTGCCATTCTAATATTATTTTTTGTCATTGTTTATAATTTTATTACAAATGTATATTGTATACATCGTTGCTTTGGGAATATTGACACAATGTTTTTTCATGCCAATAAAGCAGCTTGAATTTTGAATTTGAATTTGACGAGAGAGAGAGAGAGAGAGAGAGAGAAGAGATGAGAGAGAAAAGAGTTGCATTATAGGCTTGAGATTGACATGTTATTATTTAAATCATTGCTGAGAGAGAGGTTTTATGGCTGAGGGGTTCTAGCATGCTTGGTCGTGAGTATGCACTGTGTTTGTTTGCTTTGTCAAAGCTTCTTTAGTGGCCTGAGTTAGTTCTCACGTTTTGTTGTAAAGTGTTTGTGAAATTGTTAATAATTATATTCTGTTTCATTTTTTCCCAGGGGGGAAGGAGAAGGTGCACCTTTGGGAGTGCTTAGCGCAAGAGGCCCGCGAGCATACATATCCCGTAGTTATATTCAATGTTAGGCACACTAGGTAAGACCTGGGCGGACCCCACCCCTGTATTTTGGTTAGAGGCACCAGGTGGTCTAAGTTAGGTAAGTTAAGTGGGTAGTGCAGGTAGATAGGAGAGGGGGAGCTTTGATTATTTAGCTTTCTTTGCTTTGGTTCCGTCCAGCCCCTTTTCCCCATATTACCGTGTAGGAAATAAATCCTAGTAACGGTAAATTCTGCCTTTGTCGTCCTTTCTCGCACCTACAGTTTCATACCTTTTTTGCTTCACGGGAGTTGAGTTGCAGCAGGGTGTTGCGTTCCTTCTTCTCAGAGGCGTGCGTAACAGGGGGATAGGCCTATAAGAATTTGGATAGGCATTTTTTTCTACTCGTTTATTACATTTATTTTGCGATGTGCACCGTATATTATTTAGTAATACAATCGTTTTATACTAGTGCATAGTACTTGGAGCAACCTCGTTACATATACAAATAATTACCCATYCCARCATATTAAAATAAGACAGTAACTTTAGACCAGTTGCCAACAACATAAAACTCATCTTCAGGTGCACTTTAATCTCGATGGGCAAACAAGCCTATATTTGATGTTACCATTTATACCATGGTGGGCAGTAGTACTATAGTAGTAGTACSTTACCTTTAGTAGACGTATCATAAGGCGCAGACGGCGAGGCTTTGAGTTGAATATGGTGATGATTTCATCATAATCCAATGTATCTGTCAATTCACACTCAAAAGACAGCAAACTGAAGTGCTTCAGCCAGCCGCTTGTCATTGATGTGCGAAGACGATTTTTTTTATCCTAGTTGTTGTTGAGAAAAGTCTCTCCACACTGCATGATGTCATTSGAAGGGTGACAATAAGCCTGAACAGAGAGTTTATATTAGGGAAAATATCCTCAGAGCAGCTGTCAAGTACACTCATTATGGAGGAAAAGTCATTCTTTCCCATGTTCATTTTGCGACTCAACTGCTGAATAAAAACAGTGAATTCAGCATCCTCAATATTAATGATGATCGCATGTGGTCTTCAGCTGCT